>NW_018108381.1:2197-7429 GCF_000183805.2 Loa loa | reverse complement strand
CCCTGAATTTTAAATTAATAAGATCATTGAAATGTTAAATTGAGCAAAAATAATTAAGATTGTTAAAGTTTAAAATTGATTATTTCATTTATAAGGTATTAATAATTTTTTGGTAGTATGAAAAAAGAAAGTTTTAGAAAAAGTTAAAATATTCCTAAACTAAGAATGAAATTTTCCCAAAGTTTTTTAACTTAGGAATTGTTTATTTCTTTCTATCTCTTACTATCCTCAATTCTTTTAGTATTTATATTAATTTTATTGACAATCAAAAAATAATTAATTCATAATTCAAATTATTACAGATACATTTTAATCGAAAATGTGGTGTAGATAATGTTTGTACAAGTGATTTACAACTACGAGCCGTTCTACCAGGAATATCGTAAGTATCTAAATGGTTATTTTGAAACAGAATTTAGTTAATTAATTACAGTTCAAATTTGAAATTAATGAAAGAATGGACGATGTAGGATTTTCGTGAAAAAAAAAAGTTTTTTTTTTTTTAAAAAGATTTTCTAACTTTGTAATATTTTATTATTTATTTTAGTATTCGAATAATTATTTTATCGGAATTTAAATTTGAATAATTTTTAGCCAAGAAGAAGATGGAACTTATATAACACAGGTAGGTGAAAAGACCACCATTGATATATCGTTCATGGTAAAAAACAATGCTGAAAGAGCCTATGAAGCAACATTATTCATCGAATATAATGCCAATGAATTGGATATTCCAATTTTAAATAAAAAAGATAGTCCTGTTAATATTGACGATTTCAAGGATAATTTAGTTATTATATCAATTGGAAATCCTATGGAACCAAATAAACAGGTTTTTTTGTTATTTATTTTCAATAATTTAATTAATATTATTTGAATTATCCTTATTTATTATTAGTTAATAAGTAAATATTAGTATTAATGAATGATTAATTTTTGAAATAATTAACACATTTGAAAATTATATGATAATTTTATCGGTTAGGAAACGAATAAAAATTATAAATTGTTGTAATTGAAATAATTTTATAAATATTTTTTTTAGTTAAAATTTGAGCTTAGCTTTCGTATAGCACGTGGACGTACGGAAGGTTTGGGTAAACCATTGGAATTTCGTGCTTTTGTTAATAGTACCAGTGATGAAAAAAATTTGGATGATAATTCATGGAAAGCTATCGTACGTGTAATTAAACGAGCTGAATTAGAACTTAGTGCTATTTCTGATCCGGCTATTGTTAGGTAAATAATTCTTTCATAAATTTTATTAATTGAATAAATTATTTTGCATAAAAAAAAATGAAAGATTGGAAGTGAAATTTTAAATTAAATAGAAAAAGAAAAATTGAAACATTATGATAAAAATAAACAAATTTTCTCAATCATCTAATGAATTTTTTTTTAATTTCAATAAAAATTTAGTAGTAATCCATTGTAATTAATTAATCATACGTTATGTAAATATATGTATATCCTGGATTATGTAGTCTTGGGAGTTATAGATGATTTATAGTTGATAATATATAGCAAGGATATCTGTGCTCGTCCCGTTTAAATTATAGATAAAATTAATTACTCATTAATGCTCTATAATGAGAAATTCATCTCATACGAGTAATTAATGTCATTCATGCTAAAATATGATTGATATGGATATATTAAGTTTCGAATATATTAAAAATATTTTGTTAATTCATTCGAGTGAATGAATAGTTAGCTTAGCTTTTAATTAGAAATTACTATGTTTAAATTTAAATTTAAATTTGTTGTTTAGATATGGTGGCGAAATAAAAGGCGAATCAGAGATGGAATTTGATATAGATATTGGGCCACTTGTTGTGCATAAATATACTGTCACAAATAAAGGACCTTGGTCAGTGTCAAATGTCACCCTTCAGGTTAGGAAGATTAGATTGTATCCATAAAATTTAAATCAAACTTTTTTTTTACTTTTGTTTTTAAATCTTTAAATAAAATCCTTCCATTTTCAAAAGTCAAGTTAAGAATTGGATTTAAATTTCAGGTTGATTGGCCTTATCAGGTAGCAAGTGTTTTCACGACAGGTAAATGGGCATTATATCTTATGGAAACACCAACAATGCAACTAACTAATACTGATAACAGTAAAGATATCAAGCAGTGTACGATGGTTTTATCACATGAACGGGTCAATCCGTTGCAGTTGAAATTTCTTCTGGAAACCGAAAATGAGCTTTACTATGAGGAAGATGATAATGATAATGATGATGATGATGATGATAATGATAATGATGATGATGATGACACACGTCACGAAAATCTTGAAGATGAAGATCTGAATCGATTTAAGGTAAAGTTGGATAATGATCTGTTAGATGAAACACAGTATATTTTATTACTTGGCAAAGTATTATGATTGAAAATTACTTTTACAATCCATTAAACCTTTACATTGATGAATGTCACATCATTATGACTGTACGGTTACGGTCATTCAGTATTATGACCTTCTTTTCCTCATCTGAAGGTCATTCACTACCGTAAAGTTTCTTGCAAAAAAGTCTCACGATGGAATGCAATGCAACTATTACTACCTTCAGTTTACCTTTTTGTAATAAAAGAGGTCATTCCGATAATGTTTTAGATTGTAGTTTGGATAATGGAATACAGATCATTCTATCTAATGATAATAAAAATAATTGAATGAAATCTTTCTCATTAATTCTTCTTAGCTTTCATTAGCGAATTCTAATTAGTATCTAATAGGTCAACATGAAATGGTGAAATATGGCAACAACGGTTGTAATAGTTTTCCTCTTCTCCTTATCTCTTCCTTTATTACTTACTTGCTTCTTTTCCAATTAATTAAAAATTAACAAAAAAAACTTAATTAAAAATTAACTGGAAAAGAAGTCAATGAATTCATTGACTCAAATCAGACGTAAGGCTCGAAACATGTGACAAAACATGTGACAAAAGCGTAATTAATCCAATTTTTATGGAATATTTTTAAAATATTAGATAATGTTTAAAATTCTTTCAGCGAACAGTTGAAGAATATCGTAGGGAGAAGAGACCATCTCGAGAATTGCGCATAAAATCAACAAAAATTCGAGAGAAATCAGGTGAAGAAGTTGAAATTGTCAAAGTGGTAAGTTTCTTATTTGTTCAAATCATTCTTGAATAATCTTTTTCAAAAAGATTTATTAAACATTTCAAAGTAATGATAATTAATTACTTATTATCAACTGATATTCTGCGAATGAAAATATTTGATATTGTGAAGATAAATGCGCCGAGAAGAACAATTGTAAATACCATTCTGAATTTATGCTCTTCAATATTAGGCGAAAAAGTTCCATTCCTTTTAGGATATACCATTGAAGGATTATCCTACCCCATGCGCAATCTGAAATTTACATATTTATTTACAGAATTGCGCTGATATGACAGCGAAATGCTTCACTGTCACATGTCATTTCGATTTTCTGGATGTTGATGCTGCTGCAGTAATAGATTTCCGATCTCGATTATGGAATGCCACTTTTGTTGAAGTAAATTTTCCAATTAACTCAATCGAATCAATCAATATTGCTATTCTTTAACGCTTACCTATAAGAAATCACTTATCTATAAGAAATATGCAAATTCTTTTAATGAATAATATGGAATACGAAAATTTAATCACACAGGAACACACTAACACATGCCTATTATTTAGATATTTCAGCAATCAATCAATATTGCTATTCTTCAACATTACGTATTTTTTTAAGGATTATTATGATATAGCATATGTTGAAATTTTATCATCTGGGCGCTTAATTTTGGATCAAGAGCAAGGTATCGAAGAGAGAAATACACAAAATAATTTTGCATCAGCATCAACTCATGCATATCCGGATCGACCAGCTATACTGGAAACGGCACCAATTCCATGGTGGATAATCGCTCTAGCTGCTATTCTAGGTCTACTAATTTTATTTATCTTAATACTCATTTTCTGGAAATGTGGATTCTTCAAACGAAATCGTCCACATCATCCAACATTGTATCAGGCGGAATATCAATTCCGACGAGAGGAAACAAGTGAGGCATAGAAAATTATTCGATTTTCAAACAATTTTTTCAATTCTAACAAGATTATTTTATTACAAAATTTACAATTGCTAAATTAACGAATTAATCCTTTTTGAAGAGATGAGGATGAGATTTTCTTGAAATGGGTAAATTATTTTCATCCGCACGGGTTAATATTCATAATTTAAATTGTTGTGATGATATTATATGCTTATTCATGATTGTATATTTATTAAATTTTATTTCTCACAAAATTTTTGTACTCTGATAAAAAAAAACTTTCAGAATGATAAATTGATAAACTTTTAAAGTTTGTAATCATTTTCCAAAGTTCTCAAATAATTTTTGACTTATTATATGATTGATTAATCGTCGTTATTTCATTTCCTTCTTGGTTTTTTTTTTTCAAATTATTTGTTTAATGCAGCTTACCCATTAAATTGGTTACAAGGTGCTATCTATATAATTTTAAATTTTCAACTTTTTTAATTTGATTTTTCAATTTAAATTACCACTTTCTTATTTCAAAGATAAATTTGTGATCTTTTATATTGCTTTTAAATGAAAAGATTGAAAATTTTAAACAATTTAAGATCTCAATGACTCATTTAAGTCATTTCAATGGAAATTAACGACTAGAGAGAGGTATTATTGAAAGTACTGTAATTTACCTGAAAGTAAATAATTCATTTCAGTGAATTTCATATTTGCCAATAATTAAGTAAAGTTTATTTTACATATTGTAAATTTACGCTTTAGAAATAAAAAATAAAAGAAAATTTCAATTTTTAGCTGCCATTTTTTGAGATTTTGAAAATTCAAATTTGTCGTCTATTTTCAAATATAACCATATTCATTTCTTTTTTCTTTTTTTTTTGCTCAAATAATTTTTGACCATTTCATATATTTGCATTCATTGAGTGTAAAAAAATAAACAATATTTGGTATATTGCAAATATCAAATTAATTTTGTAAAAAAAAAAAATTTGTGAGTTGTGAAATTTGAAATTTTAATTAATTGTGGCCATTTCATATAATTAAATTTTGGTTGCCATATTGTAATCAGTGAATCTTTTGGTGCTTTATATTTAATAATTTTTATTCTATTTCTTTTTTCCGTTTGTTATTCTTCCATTCATTTCTTATACTTTTTTTGAAAAAGAAAAGTTTTTTTTT
>NW_018108381.1:0-1581 GCF_000183805.2 Loa loa | reverse complement strand
TTTTTTTAAATTTTATTTTGCTTATTCGATGCCTTTATTGTTGAAACATTTATATGTATACATTTTTTTCTCTTGTTTTCAATTATACATATGTATAAATATTAACAATTATCATTTTGTTATCACATTTTATCATCCATTTTGAGTTTAGTCAAATCCGATAAAATATTATATTTGATCTTTTGACCTTTTGACATCACCATTTTATCCCATTTATTTATTTTTATTCTTAGATAAATTTTGAATTCTTTCATGAGATAAATAAAACTAAATTAGCAGCGCGAACAGACCAAGTTTTTGACAGTTTCATGAAGTATATGAATATATGACATTACTGCCATGTCATACAGTTGTAATTAATTTACTTGGCCTTTGACCTTTTACATCCACGAGCCTATTTATTGTAATATCATCTTGATAAGAACAGTATTATACTGCATAAAGTTGTTTAATTTTAAATTTAATTTATAAGAAAAAAAATAAATTTAATTTTTTTCTTAGTTTTAACTTTTTTTTATTAAATTTTAAATTTGTCATTCTGTTTTTCTCAAACCGACAACTTTTGTGAGGTAATTTAACTGGATCGATGATAATATAACTCATTTATTTCTAAGCATTTTATTGTCATAAAATAGCCGATATCGCTTATATGTTTGGAAAATGAAAAATATAAATTAACTTTTTGTTATGATACCGAGAGTAATTTGAAATCCAGCAGCGTAACATTAAGTAAGAAGGGTTAAGATACAACCCTAGGCCATGACCTTGTGCAAAAATAGACAAAATAAACCCCAATGAAGTTGGCCCGCTAAAGGATTGTCAATTGAACCATTAATTTGCAAGGAAATTTCTGGAAGTCTTACTTACTTTTGTTATAAATAGTTTGAAGCGGAAATTTTGGATTATAGAAAATAATTTTTCATGTATTATTTATCATTTGAATTCAATAAATTGCTTAGATTCAACTCCTATGATGAATGTTATTTAAGTGAAAACAGTTCTTCATTTTGTTACTTATCACTTAAATCAAATCCGACCTGAAATTTCAAATGATATCATTTTTGATTTCCATTTAAGTAAATCAACTTTTCCACATCTTTTTTGTCATCATTCATCAGTTGCTTCTAACTTTTTTCTTCTCCAACATTCTTATGATTATTGAAAGTCAAGGATCGTTTGAAACCAACAATCAGAGTTGAATAAGGAATATGAGAATATGATGCAAATCGTGATAACTATGATAACACCATAATGATGGAGGCCAAGATAACGTCATAGTAATGCGCGTTATGATAACGTTATAGTAATGCAGAATATGATAACATTACAGTAATGCAGGGTATGATAACATTATAGTAATGCAAGTGATGATAACAGTAAGGCAAGATATGACAAGATTGTAGTAATACAGGATATGATAGTGTTGCAGTAATGCAGGGTATGACAACATTACAGCAATGCAGGATATGATAACATTATAGTAATGCAGGATATGATAACATTACAGTAATGCAGGATATGATAACATTATAGTAATGCACGATATGATAACATTTAGTGATCCAGGATATGATAACATTA
>NW_018108380.1:110404-118778 GCF_000183805.2 Loa loa | reverse complement strand
ACTTTATTTGTATATATTTCATTATAAGCATTACTTTTACATACTTTTGTACTCACTTTATCTGTACTTATTTTATTATTAACATTACGTCTGCATGCATTTTTGTATCCCTTATTTGTTAATACTTTATTATTAACTAACTCTTACATGCATTTTAATTAACTTTATTTGTATTTATTTTTCACTAACATTACTTTTGCATACGTTTTTACTTGCTTAATTTTTACATACTGTATTGTTAACTTACTTTTGCATGCTTCCATACTCATTTTTTTTTGTATTTGTATAGTTATCACATTAGTTTTGCATGTGTTCCTTTTTTTAATTTCTATATACTTTATTATTAAATATTTTATATACTATTTGTGCATAACTTACTTTTACGTGCATTTATGCACTTTATTATTTGCATGTTTTTATACTCTCTTTATTTGTGTATTTTTATCACTAACATTACTTTTGCATGCTTTTATGTTCACTTTCTTTTTTTGCATGCTGCTATGTTATTAATAATGTGTTTGACGGTCCAGAAAATGATTTCTTTAAGTACATATTTGTTCCATTTTATTCCATTTCATTTGTCATTCATATTTATGCCAATTATTTTAGATTTGAAAAAATATGTCAGATATTATAAAATAATATTGCCGTTGTTTTTTCATTATAATGCAATACATAAGAAACTTAAATTAATTAGATGTGATGCAAAAATCTTAAACACTAATTAAATACTTAATCTCATTTATTAATTTCTTGGAAGTAGTTATTTGCTTACCGTCATAAATGATGCATGATAACAGTAATCGATGAAAATTGTATTTAAATTTCCGTAGATTACAAATTACACGATTTTAGTGCAATTTAATTTCAGTAATTTAATGGTGGGTTTTTCGATTGTATTCCTAAGTTTGCATTAATTTATTAATTTTTATTAACTCATTTTACTGGTTTTTTTTAGTTTTCGAAAATGAATATTTGTAATTGGAAATACAATGCGGTCGGAAATGTATCTCCAATTACAAAGTTTCAGGAATAATTAGTGGAAATGTATTTGAATTTTTGCAAAAAAATATTGCAAATTTTAAAAAAGTTTGAATTCTTAGCAGTTTGATAGTAAATGTTTTAACTATATCGTTATATTTATATTAGATTCACATTTGATTTCATATTTGACTTATTTGTTCCACTCATAAATTTGAATGCAAATAGAATGGAATATAATTAAATATGAATAAATGAGATCAAATTGTCGAAATATATCGACTAAATAGATGAAATATTAACAAAATTGACACATTCTTCGACATCTTAGCCGCATACGTCTTGATATTCCACAAAATGCTCGTCTTCTCGTGCAAAATTCAAATGGATCAAAATCGAAGCAAACTGAAAAAGAAGCAATCAATTTTATGATCAAATTTTCAAATCAAATATAAAAAGGTTGATAACGTTGTTAAATACAATTAGTTCTCCATTAATTACGTCAATAATGATATGTTTTAATTGTTTATTGATTGTATTATAACTTAAAATATGTGGTATTATCAGGACAGCATTAATCCTCTAAAATTTACATGACGAAGAATGCAAATACTTGCAAGTTTTTTCTCTTGAACGGATAAGTTTGACTGATGCTTAATTAATAATACTATTCAAACAATTAATTTATGTCGAATCAGAAGTGCTATAGGTAATATGATTGCAGTATTGGTATTGATAAGACTATGATGTTGACAAATAAGATTTTTCTATGATTACATTATAATGTATTCATACTAACAATAAATAGGCATTCATAATAAGTAGATGTTAATGATGATACTGTAGCAATGTATAAAGAAGGAATGATAATAATTATGAAACATTTACCATTTGCTGTTTTAGAAATAATTTTTGAATTAATGGAATTTCTTGCGATGTTTTGCTGAGAATTTGTTGTTTGTAATAATGATGGGAATTGTTGTAGTGATGCTGGCATTATTCTGAAATAAGTACTATTATTGTTTTTGGCAAGCACTACACATTGATCGTACTAATTACTTCCTAAAAAGTCGAATGGATTAAATTAAATGAATGAACGTAAGTTTTCCTTTTCCTTCTTTTTGTGTAATTTAAAGCCATTTTAAATCATACATTTCAGATTAAACCTGTTTGCAAACTCTATAAAATCAAAAAACAATTCATAGTTTATACCATGAAAAATTCGTAATATGCTATATGTCAAGCAATTAATTGTTAGTCATTGTTATCAGATGAAAATGAAATGCTAACTTTTAAATGAAATAGAAATTTTTTTCTTCGTTTGAGATACTAAAGTGATTTTTTAGATCGATTTAATTAATAGTCGCCAAGTTATTAGTCACATCTGATTAACTAATTAGCTGAAAAAAAACAAAAAATAAGCAAAATATACCGATTAGAATTTTGTTGAAATTGATTATTCGGTAGGACTTGAACAGCTTGTTGTGATAGATGTTCTTGAGCTATGGTTGTCTGATCTGCTTGTGATGATACTGATGGCTAATTTATGGGAAAATCTTACTTGATTAATAATAATTTATTCATTATTGAGAGTATCAAAGGAATTTTTTTTCTTTTTTGAGAAGAAGAAGATAGATGATGAGGGGAAATATAATTTTGAGAAATGAAAGAATAAAATGAGTCGCATGATTTGCTTTTTTCCCTTTCTACTTTAGCACATTTTCTTAATCACAAAACGAAAAATTTCTACAGTTGTTAATTTTTCGTTATCTAAACTTAAATAAACTACTTAACGCTACTCTTAACAATTATCAATTTACGGAAAGGTTTTACTTGATTAATAATGATTTATCTCTTATTAAGAGTATCAAAGAAATTAATTTTTATATATTGCTAATCTTGTGATAATAGAATAATTCAAGAATTTACCGAGAAAAACTTATTTAATTACCAATAAATTAACATTTTTTCTTCCATTATCGATAGCATCAAAGCAATTTATTACTTTATCTTGCTAACCTTATGATATCCATAATTATTCAAGAATTTGCCAGAGAATTCATATTTAATTGCTAATAAAATGGCCTTTGCTCATTTATTATACCAAAGGAATTGATAATTCGAAAGAATTAATTATTAAATATTATTAATACTGTGGCAAATCTTACAATCGAATTTCCCGGAAGCGGTTGTTGTTGTTGTTGTGGTAACATTGAGACTGCTGATATCTTTTGTGGAATTTGCGATTCTAATTTTGGCTCTGATATCGATGACAAATTTTGAATCAATGTAGGACTAACTCCTGATATACCTGTTGATTTTGATACGGTTGGTTCAACTACAGACATTCCAGTTGATGGAATTAATGATGGCGTTACTTTAAAATTCAATCGATTTGATATTTGTAGAACCTAAAAATGTTAATAAACCTGTTCTTTTACTTTAATATCCTAAAATAAGTAATAAAAAATAATCTTAATCAATGTAATCTTAATTATGCGTACTATGAAATTTCGAGTACTTAATTTATTTTCCACAGTACAAATATATTATAATACATATTGATGTGTATTAATCTATAATGAAAATACATATTAATTAAAAAAAGACAAGTTAATTAAAAAAAGACAAGTACATAAATTAATTTAAAATAAAATCATAGCGATTAAATTCATTTTAAAATAAAAATATTTCAACTAAAAATTTGTTGCCGGTATTCTTTGTCTAAAAATAACAAAGTAATTTTAAACAAAAAATCTCAAATGACACCATGGAAATCTTAACAAAAACTAAACTAAATAACAGAAAAATCTTCGTATACAGAAAGTCTTAATTGATGCTTAATTAGTTCTCAATTAATTACTACAATCTTAATCCGCATAATTCACACTTACCTTAAGAAAATCTTGAAACCTTTGAGGTTTTGGTTTATGATCAGCATCATTTGGAATTACTTCTAACAAATTTTGTTGTAAATTATTATCCAATGCATCAAACATTCGAAATGTATCCAATTTGAATTGATTTTCCTGCAATTGTCACCCTTATATATGACATTTCACCCTGAAATGTATAATTTGCATTAATTGTCATAATTTATGGAAAAAAATAACAATTTAAAGCTGATTTTCTTTTTACTTATGGAACTATTATAAATGTTTCAACGAAAAATTCTTTGTATATTGATCAATTTCCAATATATATATATATATATATATAAATATGTATTTATTGCATTTGCATTTATTGTATGAGCACATGTTGTATGTGCAATTATTTGTTTGTTTATTTGTATATGTGTCCATCGAACAATTCAACCAAACATTTATTTGACATAAGCGAAATGCAACGATTCAATAACAACAGCAATTTTTGTTTTCTTTTATCAGTAATGATATGATAACTACCATTTGATCAATTTTAATTCAACTAATAGCAAAATCTAATTATCTCAAAACTATTTTCATTGACAAAAGTGCATTTAGAAGTCATATTTCATTATTATTATTATTTTTTTGATTAGTTGATTAGTTTTACTGATTAATTATTTTTCATTAAGAAAATTTTCAAACAGTGAAAAGATAGGTATATTTCCATTTAAAGAAGAAAAAATCAATCAGAATTCCAATTAATACTAAATGAACATTACTTAAATGAGCACTTAATAAGGAAACAGATTATCAGCTAATTAGGCACATACACTGTTGATTCTGGTTAGCAAATGATCATTTGTCGTTAACAGCATTTATCATTTATCAGTAATAATACGACAACTCCCATCTTTCCTACATTTCTGTTTTAAATTGTTTTTTTTCGGTGAAATCAGAATACAAAATTCTAATTACGCTAGTATACCTTGCATGTTGTTTGTTAATTAATCATACTGATATATTTTGAAATATACTTATTATCAGATATTTTATATTTTTATTGTAGCATCTTTTGACATGAAAAAATTTTCATACATAAATAACGAATAATATTTGTATGAGAATTTAATTCTTTTAATTATAACATCGTGTTAAAAAAGGAAAAAACTTTCTAATTACAAATTACTTAATAGCATACTGGAAATACTTTTATTATTTCTACCTTTTTCTCCTCTTCCTCTCTTCCTTCGCACTCTTTTGTTTAATAAAATTTCCTAATCAGTTTACAATTTGATGATAATAGCAATTTATAAGATTCAATTTATTTGCCTAATTGTCGAATATTTTTATATTAATTACTTTTAGTCGGAATAAACCTGAAATTTATGGGGAATTTCTTCCAAAACCTGTTCATACCTGTTTTTACTACAAATGCATTATTATTATTACTATTATTATCATTGAATTGTTTTGTTGCTGTTGTTGTTGTTGTTGTTGTTGTTGTTGTTGTTGTTGTTGTTGTTGTTGTTGTTGTTGTTGTTGTTGTTGTAAATAGTGATGATTTAGTGTTTGAGGTAGTGAGAGAATTAATTTGAAATTTAAAATTTTTCTCCCACAATTTCATTTTCTCTTCATCCCTTCTTCTATCTCCGTTTTAATTTCAATCACTGCTTAAATTAATCAACTCCTTTCCTTTCCATTATTTATCATCCACCCTTTAGCATCATTTCTAACAAGCAGATGTCATTTTAACTTCATTTCCACTTCCTTTTTTTTTTGCATCCAACAATACCACAATTCTATTTACTAACATTCATCAAAATTGTATTATTCTTTTTTTCGTTTTGAAAATTTTTTTGAAATAAATTTCATCTTTCTTTAGTTAAAAATTTGAAATTTCACAAAACAAATTATGCAATTTAATTTTAAAAAAAATCAATTTTTTTTTCGAAAATTTTAAATTTTTTTCCTTTTCAATGTATTATAATTTAAATAATTAAATATCAAATGTATCCAATGCTTATCATATCATTTTTATCAAAATTTCTGGTATGAAAATGAAAAAATGACAAACGAAAACTTTTTTTGCAACCAAAAATTGATGGAGAAATTTCAAATGTTTCAGAGCTATTAGTATTTTAGTTAATGTTATTAGTAATTATGAATTATTACTAAACAATATAGCACCAATAAAATCAAATATATCAAAATGAACAGAAATAATTGCATAATAATTTATAATAAATGATAGCAAATTTGGTAATTTTCCAAGAAATTAAACAAAAAAAAATGAAAATAAAACTATTATTAAATAATATTTTCTCATTTTTCACGGATAAATTGATTTCATAAATTAATTTTGTAAACAAATTTGTGAACAAATATGGACAAATAAATTTTTACAAATAAATTACACAAAGTGTAAATTATGTAAAGTAAAAAAGAAAAAAATTTCGTGAAAGCAAACATTTGGAAATAAATTTATTCATTCATTTTTTTTTCTATCAGAAAAAAAAACGAATAATTTTTATGGATTTTTTTTGCTTCGCTTTTTTACTTTGTATCCATCAATTTGTTTTTTGTGCAATAAAATGAAATGTAAAGGCAAAAATTTGGCTTTTTGAAATTTACATTTAGTTCATAAAAAAATTGTTTAAAAAAGGAAAGAAGAAAGTAAGTGAAGAACATGAACTTGAAAGTTTTAATTTCATTTAAAAGTTAATTAAAGTTTTTAGTATATTATTAAGATAGATAAAATAAACAAAATTGTTGCTAACAAATTGATTTAATGATAACGATTAGTGATTAATTGATAAATTATAGAAAAGGAAATTTTTTGATAGCAATTTCAATCATTTTAAAATTGAATAAATGCGATTGCAAATAATTAAAACAAATGGTAAAAGGGACAAAAGAATGGATCATTTTAATAGATATGTAAAAAATGTTTTTGAATGAATTTAAGTAAATTAAATAAAAATTTCAATTCATTTTTTCCTAAAATTAAATTCATTTATTTTAGAAATTGTTATAAAATATTTGCAAATTTGATAAATTAACTCATCGTCATTAATTGATCATAAAAGAATCGATGGACGGAATGATATATTTTGACATTTTGGGCTTGCATATTAGCAATTTATGATCATCATTTTTGCATGAAATTAGCATTTTATGTTTGTTTTAAATTGGCTAATTGTGCGAGAAAAAAAAAAAAAAACAAAAATTAGAAATGAGTTAAAAGGTTTTTTTTTTGATTATATATTTAAAAAATCTTTTATCACTTTGCCAATCATTGATATGTTAACAGTAGAGTAATGTAATGATTTCATACTGTAGCAAATATTATTTTAGTAATGTGATATTGTAACATTTAATTAATAAAACAAATTAATGGATGAAGAAAAAAAAAAGATGAAATATGAGAAATTGATCGGAATTACATTGCATACATATTTCTTGCATAAATTATATGACATGCATATTAATCGCATGTTTGCACGGCATGCATATTGCTATGCTTGCATGATTACATTGCATGCATATTGATTTTATGATAGTTAAAAAAAAAAGAAAAAAGGAGTATAGTATGAATTATGTGATAAAAAGTAAAAAAAGCGAAAAAAAAAAGAAAAGCTGAAAGCATAGAATGAAGGAATAAAATTTGATTTTTTAAAATTTAATTTGATTTGATTTTTTTTTCTTTTGAAATTAATTATTTATGAAATATTTTATTAGCTGTCATGAAAAGAAATAAAACAGTGTAAAAGAAATTTCTAGCAAAAATCAATCAACTTCAAAATAATCCCATTTTATGGTAATTTTTTTCCCCCTTTTTATGTCTTCAAATTTTACCTTTTTTTGCAAAGTAAACGATTAAAACAATCTTACCATCATATATTATTTATTTGCTAAAATATTAGCCGAAGAAAAAAATCGGCTAATTGAGAGGAAATTACTAATCACTTGATTTAAAAAAAGAAATTAATAAAAAAAAAAAGAGAGTAAATTCAGGTATTTCCATAAAATGAAAGCGATGAAATTAGGACGAAATCAATTTGTTGTCATTTTACATTTTCATTTTTTTTTTTTTTTAATATATTCGTTTAATTGTCGAATAATTATCATATAAAATTGGATTGTGTCATAAAAGTTAATTTTTATTTATTTTTTAATTTTTCTATTTTTTTTCATTTAACATTTTCATTTCTTTTCTTTTTTTTAGTATATTCGTTTAATTGTCAAATAATTATTATATAAAATTGAATTATTTTATAAAAATTGATCCTTTTTTTTTTGTTTGTTCAATCACAAAAAAAGAAGAAGGAAAATTGATAATAATTACTTAAAAAAGGAAAAAAAAGAGAAATTCCTTTAGGTAATTTTCATTTTGTAAGAAATATTACAAATAAATTAAAATCAAAATATAATTTACATACTTATATATAAGTGATAAAATCAATAGTTTTCTTAATTACTGTTTAGTAGTTTCAAATTTTCCGGAATGTAAACTGAGAGCAGTT
>NW_018108380.1:101354-110384 GCF_000183805.2 Loa loa | reverse complement strand
AAAGAAGAATTCCTTAGGTAATTTCATTTGTAAGAATATTACAAATAATTAAATCAAATATAATTTACATACTTATATATAAGTGATAAATCAATAGTTTCTTAATTACTGTTTAGTAGTTTCAAATTTTCCGGAATGTAAACTGAGAGCAAGTTTAAAAAAAAAGAGCAGTCGAATGAATGATACAAAAATATCGAACAAATAGCCACAAAACATTAATCATAAAGCGGAATTGTTTTGAACTTAATTGAATTTTTCATTTCAATTCATTTTATAAATTGTTCTTTTCCTTCCTTCATCTATGCAAATCTATCATTCTTTTCTTATTTTGTTTCGTCTTACAAAAAAAAAAATAACAAAAAAAAAAAGAAAGTGGAACAACCACTTTTTTTTTTATCCCTAAACTAAATTTTTTTTTTTTCTTTACACTTTACACTCTGCTCAATCACTATTTTATCATTTTATGATCATCATTTGCTTTTATCATTTTGCCCTTTATCACTATTTTATCACTTTTTATGGTTTGCTTTTATCAGTTATAGATAAAGAAATTGTTGGCTATTGATACATTTTAACCTTGCATATTTTTACTTTTCGAATTTAATATTAACAAATCAGAATTATATCAATCAGTACAGCTATTGCCTTTAACATATTTCTTTTTTTTTTTTACATTTACTCAATCATTATTCCATTATATTATTATCGTCTGTTTCGTCGATTTGTCACATTTTTGTCAATCATAATATATTCATACACTCTCCTCTCTTTCACTCATATTTGTTTCTATTGCTTCATTTACATATTCCCTTCATCCCAACCATTCCATCTACATTTGTCATTATATCCCATAAAATTAAAAAAAAAATACAAAAAAAATTAAATTACCAAAATCCTATAAATTTTTATGGAATTTTCTGTAACAAAAAGCAAAGTAAAAAATGTATGATCAATCATCGATGTCAACATCACAAACAATAAGTTGAACTATTTTTCATTAACATAACATTTTAAAGTTGAGATACAATGATGTTAACAATTCAAACAGGACTATTACTCATCAGAATCCATGAATATAATTAACAATCCAATTTATGAATATGAAAAATACCACGGTTGAATATTTTTTGTCAACATTCTAGGAACAGAAGTTTTGATCTCACACTTTTTTTTTTCTTCTTTTTGTCCATTTTATTCGATTATTCTCAACAAGCAATGGAAATGTGAAACCCTATCATGCATTTTCTGCAGTGTTTATTAATTTGTAATATCATCATGATGCTAACAAGCTTACTCATTAAGCATGCATTGCAGAACCTCATTAAGGATAAGAGGCTTCCTATAATCGCGCTATTTTGACAATGCAAATGATCGTACTAAGAACTGCCACAAGCAATCAAATCTTAAAATTAAGCTAATGCAAATCAGTAAACGTTATGAAGATTTTTGATAAAGAACCATAGTGCCAATGCTTTCCAGAAAATATCACATAAAATGACAAAAAAAGAAAAAACAAAATAGAATGGAGTAGTGCCATTTATTTCCCATTCTTTACCAGCTACATTTACAGTACCACAAGTATACGAAATAGGGAAATGTATTGTTAAGAATGTCATCTTTTTATCGGCTTTCTCTTCTTCTTTCTTGAGGTATTAAGATGCCGTACAAAAACACTCCTACATTTCTTCTTCAACACTTCTTCATGCGCCATATTTTCAGTCAATGATGCAATGGCATTTTGTGTCGATGACCGGCCGTAATTTGATGCCATTTCCGCAGTTACATAACGAGTTTTCTGAAAAGAAAAAATCAGCAAATAATCAAAAATTAAAAAACTACTACAGATTTGTCCGAATTGCTGACGTTACGTTAAACAGATTAAGTGTTCAGTGTCCACAGTTCTGCATAAATATGAATGCAAACAAGTCTGAAATAAGTTTTCGAAATCGGAAAAGATAATTACGATGAATCAGAAGGATGAAGAGGTGAAAGGAAATTTTCATCTATCTTCTTGATGCACACGTTCTTCAAAGCACGATAATCAATTTGAGATAAAATCAAAAAGCGAAACGAATGTTTATAAATGACTTCCAGTGATGCTAACTACTTTGCGCAATGTAACCTGAACTGTCACGACAAACTAAATATTCAGTAATAAGCTATCTTAAAAGTAGAATCAGACCTTAGCAACAATGACCAATATAAAAGTAATCCAAAACACTACCAAGCATTAAACACATAACAAAAGCGACCGCAACCAACCACTAATGAGATTTGCTTGCTTACGTTAAAAATAAAAGAAAAAAAAAAAACCATACCTTGATATGAACGTAACTGGCTGGCAGTGACTGTGACAATAAACGATTCAACTGGGTCAACAATGCTTTCTTCTGCTTTCGTAAATCTTCAATCATTTCCGCTGTGGCGTC
The DNA here is from genome assembly GCF_000183805.2 of Loa loa. Taxonomy (NCBI): domain Eukaryota; kingdom Metazoa; phylum Nematoda; class Chromadorea; order Rhabditida; family Onchocercidae; genus Loa; species Loa loa. The sequence goes on along the minus strand of NW_018108380.1, from coordinate 107,955 downwards.
CTTTTTGTATCCACTAAAATAAAAATCCACATCACGACAAATGTTTCGCCTCAACTAGAACGAAACACCGCTTACAGTTAATTTTCTCGAGAGAAGAAATTGAATTTTTACGTAAATTAACAGGAAAGTAAAACCCTTTCACAAACATAAGAAGCTAACAACCTCAACAATAGCCAATAAAAACCTACAATTAATGATAAAAAACAGATCTCAAAAACAGCAAATATTTTGATTTTTTTCTTGTTGTTTGTCATAATTTATTACGGTTTAACTTGAGAAACTTTCTGTTTTAACTTTTTTTGTGTTTTTTTCCGGTATAACATATTCTACTTAAAATTTTTTTATCAATATCAGAACCAATGTTTTTGTAGAAAATTCGTCTGCAATCAGCAAGATTATTTCAAGATTCAATATAATCAGAAACGAAACACTCTCCTTCGATTTTTGCTGAACATAAACAAAAGTTGAATCACTCAGAAGTATCATTAAGAAAAAAAAAAATAGCAACCGACCTTATGTCCAAATCCAAATCTGCACTTGCAGCCGCTTTCTCAAACCATGTCTGTTTGGAATGCATCTACAAATTTATGCAAGCAGTTGTATCGACTGAAGACACAGGTGTATTATGTGGGATGGAAAAGAAAAGACTATCTTTGTGTGTGGAGGAAAAATGCGAAGAAACTAAGCTAGAATAAAGGAGCCAACAAACAAACAAATATTAAAATTGATGTATGTATTGAAATAAAAACATCGAAGATTGAATACTTCCATAAAACTTGCAAATGATGCAGAAAAATGGTAAAGAAATTGATGCAGAAGAATGCTAATAATGAAATACAATAAAGACATCACTGAAAATTGAAAAACTTCCTTTGGTGAACCCTTACCTTCTTCATTCGATGATCTAACGCTTCAACTGCTGTTGCAACTTCAACTCGATTTTTCAAAACGCCATATAGTTCAGGTGAATCGAGTGGGAATATGGGAAATTCCTTCTCTAAATTTCAAACATCCTTTTATTAAAATCTGTTCGCATAATAAAATATTTTGATATCCTTATATTACGATGTTCACATTTAGATATCTATCAATATTTCAAAATTAACACCTCTTAGAAAATAACGTAATCTGAACGTAATCACTGCAAACTTCAGTACACTAGGTTAAGGTTATAAAAATTTGTTATTTTTTTAAAATATATACAAAATTGATGTTACTTAAACTCCAAGTAAATAGAAGAAATCCTAGTAAGCAGTGATTGAAATTCATTTCTGATCTTTCCCTTCGACAATTTTGATACCATTTTTTCTACAGTACATTTTTGGTACCTTATTTAAAAAAAAATTTCAAAGTCCTGCTTAAATAAATACACTAAAAAAAGATATGGAAACAGAAGCAGGAGAAGTAATATCCGATTTCCCGATTACTCATTTCCAAAAAATTGCAAAAACTGGATAAGAATTCTTAGTAACAGATGCGAAATTAGTAAACATTAACCAACCTCTACTCAAATTTCTGCATATTCTTTGGTAATAAGGAACATCTTGGGAATCGATAAGTAAAACGGCAAGTCCTTCTTTCGTTGCTCGTGCTGTACGACCACACCGATGGATATAAAGCTATAAGATATGTAATAGTTATGGAAAATGGCAAGAGCCGATCACTGTTTGTTTGCTCGAGAATTCAAAGTGATGATATGCAACACATTTCAATTTAAAAAAAAAAAGTACATACTCAGCAAAGCATCAAGTGATTGAGACCATAAGTTCCATCAGATGAGATACGTTAAACCAAAGAGCGGTGTATAGTACAGCTTACCTAGAACCACCATTCAGTTAATTTTAACATTTACCTCAGCAGTTTTTGGTACTTGATAATGAATGACATGTTGAACATCCCGAATATCCAAACCACGTGCAGCTACATCAGTTGCAAGCAAAACAGAATTTTCCTCTACTAAAATTTCAAGATTTTTCCGAATCACAAAGAGCAATGACTACTACTCAGTTTAAAGTAATGTCTAGAACAAAGAAAACAAAAAAGAAAAATGAAATAAAGATTTACTAGCAAATTTTTCCAAATTTTTCAAACGCTTCTTTTGCATCATTTTCGCATGCAACATTAACGGAACTGGTTTATGCTCAAGCTGAAAAACAATTAAAACACAAGAGGGCTAAAGACAAACGAATAAAAATACGTTACAATTTACATGATTTTTTTTGAAGAAATTTTTTATTTAATATTACGTATATTTCAGCAATACAGGTTAAAAAAAACAAAAAAAAACTTCTGTTTCACCTGTTTTAAGATTCCATGTAACCTTCTGGATGCATCGACTGAATTAGTGAATACCAATGTTCGTCCAGCATAACGATTCAGTAGATATATGAGACTGGTGTCCTGAATTAGCAAATTTACAAGTAGCATAAAAGTAATTATTAACGGGCAACAACCAGAACAAACAGTAATCCGGAACGAAGTGTACCTTTTCCAGCAAATTATTGCAGTTTATTCGCGCTTCTACGACTGCTTTAGCTGTACCTCTTTCGCCAGTAATATCGATAATTTTGTGCTTTTCTTTTCGTATTCCAGTGATTTCAATCAATCTGCCTAAAGAAAGGGATAAGAGATCATCAGTAAGTAAAAGTAAACTAAATAATATTAAGTGAAGCAAAACAAATGAGGGCCACTGAATACCCTAATAATTAATATTTCTAGCATGCAAATGTATCGAAAACAGGAACAGTCCCGCACTCAAGATAAGAATACTCCTGATACTCTTTGCAAAAGACAGTGATAATGCTAAAATGGATAAATAAATTGCAAATTAAAATCTATAGCTTGCACAAGCACCGATATCGATTCTTCTCTTATTAGCAGTTATTTCGTTAATACTGCAGCACCGTCAGCAGAAAAAAAAAAGTGCAGGAACTAAAAGCATAATATAGCGTGTTGACATCAAAAATAACACATAGGATTTTAAATATTCTTTCCTTCTGCAGGGGGGTTATGATGTCGTCGATAAAAATTCTGGAAAAAAAAAGAGAAAAGAGGAAAGATCTCAGACTGATAGAGGAAAATTTCCAAGCTTATGGTAGGGCACATGTACCTTTGAAATTATTGTATTAATCCCGTAGGTGAAAAAAGAAAAGAAAGCTCATTCAGATATTTATTAAAAAACTTATTAAATAAACTTATGGGATAGAAGGATATTTCTGGATAAAACTCAAAATTTTGAAAGTTAAAGACAAAGTCCGACAACCTGAAAGAACTTACTAATTTTCTCATCTGCACTCATTTTAGTGGCACTCACATCACTGCGTTTGTTGAGTACAGGATGAGTATATGTAAGGGTAGCAGAAAATACAAAAGTTTGAAGCTTTTTAGATGTATTCCTGCAAATAGTTAAATATACTTCTTAGAACGTCTTAATGAAGCGACAAATAAGGCATAATGATTAAAATGCTAATAACATGGTCTTCCTTTGGAAGATCAATGTTCGGTTATACTCAGCGTTCAGTTATATTACGACCGGAAGAAACATTGATTCGACCGAACATCGAGTAAAACAATTCCAGAAGTTTGGACATACTCCGGAAGTAAAATTATCCCTTGCCTTCTAATTTCATTAATTTACTGGTAGCACAGAACTCACAGCTTCAGCAATATTTTAATGGAAAGGTTTAATTATTCACTTCCTTATAATATCTAAAATATGCTGCAGATCTTCAAAATGTCCTTTTTCAATCATACGATCAGTTTCATCGACCACCAGACACTGTAAGTTGGACCAGTCAGAAAGGCAGCTGTCGGCTTCAGCTGATGTCATCAAAGCTAAAAGTCGTCCTGGGGTTGCAATAACGATTTCAGGAACATATTTTAATATACGCTCCTGTTTTTGTAGTGAAAGACCACCGACTATAGACGCAACCTATAAAACGAAAAAAAATAACGAAAATAACTTGAAATCTCTATTGTACAACCCAATCTTTCTTTCCTTTAAAAAAAAAAATGCTACTCGGATCGCGGTACAGAACTGGTTCGGAAGATGCAATCATATAACCAAAACCCTAGAGTGAAGCGAAAGTTATTTGGGAAACAAACAGAATGATTCTTTCAAGGAAAACGAACTTTTCCATTTTATCATAAAAGAAATAAAATTGTGTGGTTAATTTATAGAGTACATCGCAGTGGCTTATCGGAATAATTATTTTGCCCTAAATTCTTCTCAGAGATGTCCAGCTTAGCAATGTCTTCATTATATGTACAATCAGTTACTTCATTTAGAAACATGAGGATCGGTTGAGACGGGATCTTGTGAAAGTGCAGCTTATCAATTCACGAAAAGAAAGTAACAGTACTTTAAACGAAGTATATTTTAGCAAAGCATGAATGTGGTTCCTAATTTGCATCACTAGTTCGCGAGTCGGTGCAAGGATGAGAGCTCGAATACTCTTTTTTTGTTCACTACTTTCGGCAAATGATTGGTTTGCTAATAGACGTTCAACAACAGGTACACCAAATGCCAGTGTTTTTCCACTTCCCTGTAAAAATATGGTTTTGCAACAGCTCACCATTTAGCATAAAAGCTAAATTAGATAAACAAAAGGACTTATAGTACTTAATAGACGCCATTTAACTAACGCATGTACAGCATGATACTAAAACTATTTTAAGTATTTGAGCGACATTATAACTGAAAGAAGCTTTCGAATGAAATGTGAAGGAAGTAATTTCAGTCTAGACTAACAAATTCACGAACTTTCTGCCGACAAAAAAACTTTGCCTTTTATGACTACTTAATAAAAAATTTAGAAAAAGTTTAGTACCGTCTCCGCAGCTCCAATGATATCAAAGCGATCCCTAATAGCGCTTGGTATAACAAGTCTCTGAATTTCCATAGGTTCAGTAAATCTACAACATTTATATCATTAGTTTTACATTTTCATTATAAAAAAAGAAAAAAAAACATTTTGAAAAGGTAGCAATTGTTCTGTAATTTACTAAATTCATAAGTGAAAAAAAAACCCCATATCAGCGATAGCTTTTAAAACTGTATTGGAAATATAAAGATTTATCCAGCCCGACATGTCTGGAATCCCATCTTCTCTTCCATCCACTTCATCTGCAATAATACTATTGAAATAGTAATATGGTAAAATAATGTACTGCGCAAAAGTTTTCTTTGATGCTCATAAGAAGGAAGAAAAATGAAGATAATATAACATATTTAAAAAGCAAAGACAAAAACAACGTATATACCATATTCAATTTCTTCATTGCTAACACTCATCGTTTTTTCAGTGTCACCATTTGTTTCTTCACTCTTCGTTACGGAAACCTTTCAAAAACAATGAACCGTCATATTTTTAAAATATCACTTTTATCTTCTGAATTCATAGGAAATTCGTTTCAATTACTTACTGAGATTAACCTGCCTAATAGCCCTAACCTGATTTTATTGATTGTGCCATTGAAAGAAGTAGAATTAGATAGAGGGAATATGGCATATTTTACTGATTAAAGTGTTTATGGCAAAAGGCAGTGGAAACTCCAAATTGGAAACACCAAAAACTCCAAATCAAGAATTGCAGATCTTTCTTACGTATAAAATGGAAATGTACATTCGTGATAACTCCTTCATTCAAAAATCCTCTCAACATAACTTTAGCCTTCCTACACATATAAACCTACCTGCTTTGTAACCACAGTCTTCTCGGATTCTTCCAACTTTTTCCTTTTCTTCTTTTTCTTCTCCGCTCTCTCTTTTGTGTGATCATCATTTGTTTCTGATTTATCCAATGCATCATTTATTTTCCGCTTTTTCGCATTCTTCTTCTGCAATCTTTCAAATTAGGAGATCAAGAGAAGGAATATGGGAAAAAATCAAATAAACAAGCGAAAATAACATTAATGTGATGAAAAAAAAATTCAATGATATTTTATTATCACTCCAACTGTGCAATTTCATATACTTTTCCTTCAATTTCATTACAAATGGGAAAAAAAGAAAAAAGCATTGAGTTAAACTGATTATTTTGAAAGTTTGTTATCTTCAAAATAATATTAAAACAATATTAAACTTCGATGATTCCATTTCTTTGTTATTCGAGTTATCAAAAATAATAGCCTTCACATTTGAAATTTTACCTTTAACATCATTTCCACTTATGTACAGCAATTATTATCATACCGTAACGAACAATGTGCAACATAATCCAATGAGAAGGAGGAAAGACTGGAAATTAAAAAATACCATTATTTTGTTTACATCCTTATGCTCTTCGATGGGTATGTATTCTTCGAATGATGAAAGAAATGCGAAATTATCATCAAAGATACATTCACCAGAAACATCAACCGTTTTCCATTTACCGTTACCAGTGACAATTTTAGGCATCTGAATTGAATTTACTGTAAAATCGGTTAAAATTAAAATAATCTCTTGAGAAGCTATCGAAAATTTTATCAACAAATTTTAGATAAATTTAAATAATTTCCACCACCGTATAGCGAATTTGCATTTGGGTACAATTCTTTGGTTTGATGGGAAGTGACATAAGTTGGATCGGACCGGATTGGATTGGATGAACTTGTAGGG
>NW_018108380.1:95562-100513 GCF_000183805.2 Loa loa | reverse complement strand
AGAAGTTAATTTAAAATAAAATTTGTTCAATATATTTTTGCAAAATTAATGCAAATCAATTATCATTTATTTTACTTTTGAATTACAAATTCGACTAATTGAGAAATTAAAAAATTAATTTAAATGAAATTTGATTAATGTATTTCTGTAAAATTAATGCAAATCAATTATCATTTATTTTACTTTTGAATTATAAATTCGACTAACTAAGAAATTAAAAAATTAATTTAAAATGAAATTTGATTAATGTATTTCTGTAAAATTAATGCAAATCAATTATCATTTATATTACTTTTAAACAATAATTAGTTGTAAAAGTTTGTAGCAAAATTTTTTTTTTTTACAGAAGAAATAAAACGACTATCAGAAGAACAACGACATGTCATCGAGGAAACATTTAAATATCTGTACAATGATTACGAGAAAAATGGGCATAAAATTTTCTTTTTGTAAGAATCAATCTTACCTTTTAACCCTTTTTTTTGTACCATAAATAAAGAAGGTATGTGATCATTATTTACTCAATCAATCTATCAAATTATCCATGTAATCATTTATTTTCAATAAAATATGATTAAGTAATTAATTCATTTATCAGATAATGATAGAATGGCTAACATGATAAAGGATGAATTCTTTATTTTTATTTAAAATTTCGTAATCAATTTAATAATTTTCTTACAGAATTTTCTACAATATAATTTCCGCTAAATTGCAATATTATTTAGGAAAATAATGAAATTTTTAGCATTAACTAAATATGCAATAAGTAAATTGCAAAAATTACAGAATGGAAATAAAAGTAAATAAATTGTGGCATATAAAATAGTTAATTAAAAAAAATATATATATATTAGGTAAAATATGTTAGGATAATACTAATTTAGTAAAAAATATTTAGAAAATGTGATTATTACATATTTACTGAATTGATAGGTTAACTAATTACTGAATCATTTCCATGAATAATTCCAAATCCTTTATTGTTGATAAAATGACAGTATATGATCGTTATAGTATCCATTAGAAAAATCATACTATTAGTTATGCAGAATTTGAAATTAGTAAGTTTTGATTTGTTCGGTTATATTTTCAATTCATATTTTCAATTCACTTTTCAATTCATATTTTTAATTCATATTTTCAATTCACTCATAAAATACATCTTTTGATGGGAATATTTAGATTATTAAAATTTAGACATATTCCCTAGCTAAATAATGTCATATATGAGAAATAAAAATCATGAACTATACGTTATGGTTTAATTTAGCTGATTTTGTTCATTTATTCGGTACTTTCTTCAAAACATGCATGTATGTTCAGGTTATTCAGCGACTTTCCGGAATATAAACAAATATGGCCACAATTTCGTGGTATTCCGGATAGCTTAATTATAACAGCAAATGAAGTGAAAGGACATGGACTGGTTTATATGGCCGGGCTTAAATCTATTATTGATAACATAAAAAATGAAGAGAAATTGGTGAAAACGATAAGCAAAATTACTCTTGCACATTTGAAATGGCACATTTGCAAAGATCACATCATGGTATGATGCATTTTAGACAATTATTATCATTATTATTATCAGTTTTCATTATTACTATTATTATTATTGCTATTATTATTATTATCATTAATAACAATATTTCTCAGCTATTATTATTATTATTATTATTATTATTATTATTATTATTATTATTATTATTATTATTATTATTATTATTACCATTATTTATTTATTTGAATCTAATTTCAGCTTTCATTATGCAAACTGTAATTTTTTTGTCACAATTGACTGAGTAAACCTCCCCGTAAAAACAGCACAATAAAGTTGCATTTCTTTCGATCCAAAATAATTCGCCATTTTATCACGAGTCACTTTCGTGCCATGTAGAAAAATAACTCCACCGCTAATATAGGAAGGATTAGTCATCTCTTACGCTGAAGTTTTGATAAATCTGGAACTTTATTTCACATTGCGACTCATTGATGTTTTTAGAACATGCTAAAAGAAGTGATCGTAATATTGCAAGCCGATCCTCACTGTCAAGGAAGAGATGTGGAAGAAGCTTGGTTTACACTGTTTGATGTGATTGGGAATCTAGTGGACAAATTTAGCAAATAAATATATCAAAACATTGTTCCCTCCTCCTCATGCAAAATCCAAACAATATTCTGCAGATAATACAACCATTATGTTTGAACAGTTATACTACTAAAGCATCGAATTCTCAGTTTCAACTGTTAACGAATTCACTCCTTTTTATGACTCAGCCTTGGTGCTGTCAGATGTTATTTTTTCACGTATTTCAAATTCTCATAAACGCGTCTAATTCTTCTATAATGCACTGAAAAAACTAATTGAAATTCAAATATTTTACCACTTTAACCTTTCATTTAACAGAAAACAGTACGAAATACATAACAAACACCTTATATTTTATGTTCTCAACGTTTACGACGCAGCGACAAAGTATTGCGACGTAGCCAGCACTTTCTACGTGAACCTCCCTTCGTTGCTGAATAATGATGCCCCTTACCAAGACCACGGCTTCTGCGACCTGCAGACGTTAATCCACGCAATTCGCGATGTTTATGCACAGGTTTCGTTATCCACTGTGTGTCTGGATTTCTTCGAATGGCCTAAAAAGTAATGAATATCTATTTCTTTCCTTACTGTTAACCCTGATTGTATCACCATTTGAAGAAGGCTACATCGTTCGCACAATAAGTCCCATTACAATGTGATGGATCTACTTCCCAATGATAAAAGAAAGCAAGAATTATAAATCTGCATGACTATAAGTTTACAAATAGTCTATATACAAAAGACTAGCCTATTAATACGATCTCAACCTGATCATTTATCTGTATTTCTGCACGTGAAGGGATAATGTAATAAAAATGAAACAGTAGAAGAAACCTTATGCATCGGATCAATCATAATAACTTCATAGAATTTGTACGTAGAATCTTGACCAACCCAATAAGAATTCAATACACGAAGACTGCCACATCGGCGTCCAACTCTTTCCTGTAAACAGATGCTTTATCATAATTTAAAGTCACAGCGAAAAGAAAAGAAGATAGAAAGCAAGAAAGATAAGCAGCGAAATAAACCTCAGCAACAGACTGTTTGCAGCGAGCAAATTTTAACTCATTAACGCCATGATTTTTCGGTTTGCCATATGTTTGGCCTTTCACGACATGGCGCTTACGACCACCTCTGCGTACTCTTACACGATAGATAATATAACCTGAAATTCCATTTTAATTTTATAATTAAATTGTCAAACTTTCGAACAACAAGCGGAAACAGACGACAGACTGGCTTACTTTTATTGATCATCTGGAAAAGTATTCTTACTGTTTTATTTTAAGAAAATGAACCAAAAACTACCTTGCTTCGCACGGTAACCCAATCTACGAGCCTTTTCAGGGCGAGTTGGCCTGGACACACGATGAATAGCGGTAAGCTGTCGATACTGCCAACACCGTATTCGAAGCAAATAGCGCATCGTCTAGAAACAGAAATGGGAAACTACAAGGAACTCTTAAAAATTGCTAGTGATCTGTTTCCCGAAACAGCTGAAGTAACTTAACGTTTCCCAGCAAAAGATTATGTGATAATTAGGAACCATGAAATCATTTTTTTTCGTCGCTCACCCACACCCACATACCATTAACCTTTTCACAACCTATTTCATTACCCTTTTTCTTTCTAATCATAGCCATGTCTATATATGAAGAAAGAAACTATGTTATCGAGTGATATGAATTCTTCAAATGTTTCTTTCTAATCATAGCCATGTCTATATATGCAGAAAGAAACTATGCTATCATGTGATATGAATTCTTCAAATATTTCAGATCACTGCCTCAATAATCATAGCCGATCACTCAACCCTCCAGTGATCTCATAAATTCACTCTATCCACGACTATGTATTCATAGAATTCATCTCATCGTTGAATACCTTGATATTGACCTAATTCTGCAGATTTTTGATTTCTTCCGATGATTTGGGCCCTTTTATTCGTCGTTCGGACTTCCGCAATATCAGAACTACCTCTCATAAAAGTGTTTGAAAATTGCAAACAAAAAAAGAAACAAACCTCTGACTGCTTCTTACGCCACAGCTCCTGCATATATCGGTAAGCACCCATATTTCCTGAAAAAAAAAATATTACCAGTGTAAGAATATGCCACTATAAAGTGACCAAAAATAAACGTTGATATAATCTGATCATATGCTAGTAATGGTGATTGTCACGTGCATCCATAACACTGCCACCTTATCACTGTAATAGTAAAGTCAGGTCTTGCAGTTGCTGAATGAAATTTCTCTCTTTAAATTTCTCCCGGTCTATTGAAACTTATCACATCAGTGAATGCCTATTCTGACTAAATTTATACTGTTAAAAAGCCGATTTGTAAGAAGCATTCCAGAATGTTTCTATGCTATGGAATATCTGTTGCACACCATCAAGAAAACAATCGAAAATATGATAATACATAGAGGGATGACGAGGAAAACAACCAGAAAAGAAAGAACTATAATCTTTCCAGGAAATATAATAGAAACAAATAATCGTGAGATTAATTCCAGACTACTGTAAGTTTGTCACTCATAGTTAGACCGAACATGATGAAGCACAAACCAATCTGAATATCACTGGAATAATGTCAGGTTATATCATTAACTTATCCTAATTACATGATCGGAAAAGAGCAAATGTGTAGTGGAAGTGTTGCTATGGAATAGAGTAACGTAAATTCATAACATAAGTAACATAAATTCATAACGTAATTCTTAAACACTAAAACAGTCAATGTAATTCGCGTACACGTTACTCGAAGTAATACATAGTCACATGACATGTATCTTACATAAGTATGACATCTGTACTGATATTAAATTGTGTAGGAAATAATTCCAAGAATT
>NW_018108380.1:92770-94723 GCF_000183805.2 Loa loa | reverse complement strand
GAGGAAAACAACGAAAAACAACGAAAGAAAGAACTATAATCTTTCCAGAAAATATAATAGAAACGAATAATCGTGAGATTAAGTCCAGACTACTGTAAGTTTGTCACTCATAGTTAGACCGAACATGATGAAGCACAAACCAATCTGAATATCACTGGAATAATGTCAGGTTATATCATTAACTCACCCTAATTACATGATCGGAAAAGAGCAAATGTGTAGTGGAAGTGTTGCTATGGAATAGAGTAACGTAAATTCATAACATAAGTAACGTAAATTCATAACGTAATTCTTAAACACTAAAACAGCAATGTAATTCGCGTACACGTTACTCGAAGTAATACATAGTCACATGACATGTATCTTACATAAGTATGACATCTGTACTGATATTAAACTGTGTAGGAAATAATTCCAAGAATTGCAATAAATAAATATTAACATAAAGAAGAATTCCTTTATGGTGAATATTCAATTGCGGACGAAGACTTGAGATGTAATCCGTAACAAAACCAGTAATAAACCCTAAAACCAAAAGTTATCACACCAACACACGCACACACGCACACGCACGAACACGTCCACCGCCTTACCAGGTACCACAATCCTCCCATGCATACGGTACATCCGCACAGGAATCATTGTGGGATCTAAATTGCAATTAGCAGCTTCATTTCCAACTTGAAAGGTTTGAACTCGATTAGCCAAAATTTAATGAATCGCCATCGTTTTAGATGAGGACACCTTTTTGTTTTTCGCTTTATCTGTTCCAATTTGGGATTTGTTGTTAGCAGTTAATGCAAAAATACTTAAAGAGAGTTTAACTGAAAAAGATTGGGAAAGTTAAACATCAAAATTAGAAATTATTTTCAAATTTACATCGAAAAAGAAAATTTGTTGTATTACTGTGATTTGGTTTTAGAAAATTTATTTTTGGTACTTCATTTCCTTTTTAAGGTTGCATGGCTCAATTTAATTTCAGTTAGACGCATAACTAAGTATTTACAATCAGTACAAAATGATGATTAAGCAATAAAGCAATAATTTAAATTTGCGAAAAATTACCGGTAAAGTATTATCGAAATCGGAGAATATGAAATTTGTATATATCTGAATTGAATACTTGAACTTGTAAGGTAAATTATTTTTAGTACCGTTAGTGCTGCTTCATTATTTCGTTTTTTTTCTTTTCCCATAAGATAAGCTATTGTTTTACTCGTACTATTCGGCAAATGATGATAGTTGAATTATCGTTATTTTAATTTTAAGTTAAATTCTTTTTCTCTTTAATACAGATGAAATAATACATGTATATTAATGTTCTTGCATACTTTAATTATAAATGAAACTTGTAAATTTTAATTATACCTTACCTTTATTAAATATTAATATGAATGGTTGCACTATGTAATTTAATAAAATTCGCATCTTTATGCGAGTGTAAAAGAAAAAATAAAAGCAAGAATTTTATCAAATACAATAATACGTCAGAATGAATCAAAAAAAAAGCATGTTAGGGTATGTGTAATTTCTGATAGTGATAAAACATAATAGATGATAATACCTAAGTTTGTGATGTATTAAAAAAATGTTTTAAATTTGTTTAGTTACATAAAAATTGAATAACATCTTTACAAGTTTTCAATAATTGTAAATTATACATTCAAACATTCATTTTTTAATTTTATAAAATGCAACCTCTTTCTAATACTTTTTAAAAAAAAAATCTTTTGATTTTAAACATTTAAATTCAAAAAAGAAAAAAAAAACAATTTGTAATGTTTACTTCATAATCAAATGATATGAAAAATTATTGATGAAATTCATTCATACTATCGTTCCTCATAACGAATTGCTTGTATTAATTCAAGTGCAGAAAAGTATAATCCAATTGTCATTAAGCAAAATACCAATACCAATAATAAAATTGATCGAATTTTCGAATCAACTTTT
>NW_018108380.1:90358-92362 GCF_000183805.2 Loa loa | reverse complement strand
CCTTTTGAGTAAAATCACCAAATGTTAGGAAGCCAAGAAGACCAAAGAGTGCCTTAAAAATTGCAGCAATAATATGTGACCATCGAAGCATCCATTGAAATTTGCTTGGATCCTTAATTTATTTGTTATTAGCATTAAATCGGGTGGCAATGAAAATAAAAATTTAGTTTAAATTAAATAAAAATTTAGTTTAAATTTTATTTTTTCACAAAAAATTTGATGAAATTTATAAATGATAAATTTAAAATTAAATTTAATTTTAAAAATAAAAAACTTAATTTTTTAGCATATTATATTTAATAAAATACAAATGTTTGATTTAAAAATTAAATTTACAAACCTCCATTGATGCTTCTAATGATGGAAGAAAAATATGTGAAGTATAACCAAAAACAACCACACCAATTACCGTTGGCATAGTACGAATATCAAATGTAAATGGTACCTTATACCATACCCAATCCGATATCGTTAATTTTAAAAATTAAATTAAAAATAATCTTTTTAAGATTTAAATAGAACAAAAGAAAGTTGGATAGTTTCATAAACTTTAATAATTAAAAAAAATTAAAGTAATCTTGAAGTTTGAAAATTAAAAACGAAAAAGTATGTCGTTTTAAAATTTACTTTTATTTTACAAACTTTCATCAATTTTTATTTATTATTTAAAACAAAATTAGAATTTGTTTTATTGTATTTTGATTTTTATTTTTTATTTTTTTGATAACAAATAGCCAGAATTTTTAACACAATTAATTAATTCGAACAAAATAGTAAACAAATAAGAAAAAATACCAATATAAAATACAAACTGGAATCAATTCAGTATCAAATAATCAGAGAAAAAGAGAAAAAAAATTCGTCACACTGTTCGAATTTAACTGTCATTAAAATTTTAGAGTAATTATCATAATTTGCTAATAATTAATAAAATTATTTGATTTTATTAAAAGGAAAAAGAATTTTTATTTTGTCAAATTCATAATTTCTTTTTTTTGACAAATTATATCAAAAAAAAAAGCTTTTAATTTTCCAAATTTGTAATTTCTTTTTTTGATAAATTATATCAAAAAAAAGGATTTTTAATTTCTCAAATTTATAATTTCTCTTTTTTTATATAAATTTTTCAAATATACTCAAAAATACACTTACCTGAAATAAGCAATAAATGAATATGATAGCATTGATGATTAAATGGGAAATAGCATTTATTAGGCTCAAATTGCTTACTACTCGAATTGAGTCTAGAAATGCGCAACCAAGAAGCGCTGTTGTCACAAGCATCATTAAAGCAGATTTATCTATAAATTTTACAAATATTAATGAATATAAATGAACGAAGAAAAAAAAAAGAAGCATGCATAAAAATATAACTTTTCGTTTTAAATTTTAATTTAGTGGTTTTTTTTTTTCAAATCTAATTTTAATTCCAATTTTTTCTTACTTATTTTTTTATATTTTCAAAAATCAAAAAAGAAAAAAATAAAATTGAAATTAAATTTTTTTCAAAAAAATCATTGGATTTCTTTTTACTTTTTTAACCATTTTTGGTAACTTCTCAATTACACTTTTTTTTAACAATCATTAAATTATTGTATTTTTCAATATTTAAACATTTTTTTTAATTATTAAATGTTAGTATGATATCTTCAAATATATATAAATATACGGTATTATTTAAATTTTACTGAAATTTAATCCGAAAAAAAAGTTGTTTGAAGTTTATAAATCACCAAAAACATATTTACAATCATAATTTGGAATAACTTTTAATCGGCATTATTAATTAATAATGATTATATTTTTTAAATAATATATGTATTACGGTAACTTATTAGTTTAACTGATAATTTATCATTTATCTCATACCAAGTGATGATATGCAAACTTTAAAGTATATGCATGTTACGACAGCTTATTAGTTTAACTGATAATTTATTATTTATCACACCAAATGATGATATGTAAAAGGTATATGCATATTACGGTAGCTATTTTAACTGA
>NW_018108380.1:87464-89848 GCF_000183805.2 Loa loa | reverse complement strand
TAGCATAAATATGCAACACCAAGAATTGCTGCAATTGTCCACCATCCACCAACCTTAAATTAAATTTAGAAAAATTGATTAATTAAATTACGATTAGATTAATTAATAATTCTAACACTTATTCGTCCTTTTTTTTTTTTTTTAGCTATTACTGATGATTTTAAGTTAAAATAAATTTTAAATTTTATTACATGAAAGGAATCATTCTCTAAAAAGAAATTTTTAATTTTAAATTTAAATTTATAACTAATTTCCTTCATCCATTATATATCAGGATGTTGAATATTTATTTATTTCAATTTTTTTTTTTTTTATTGCAAATTAAACAAATGAAAATGAATACTTCAAGATACAAATTGTTTGTTGCAAAAAAAAAATTTTTTTTTTTTTTTATTCTGATCCTTTAGTATTATCGATCGTTCAATGGTGACAAATTCTATTAAATTATACGATATTATGCATCTAATTATGGTAAAATTATAAGTTTTTTTTTTTAAAAAAAAAAATTGCATATATCATTTCTTTTACAACTTATTATTTCTATCATATCGTTATCCTTATCGCTTTATCACCTTATCCTATCATCTTATCACTATCTTATCATATATCTATATCTTAGATATCTTATTATTCATTAAATTTTTCATTAATTTTTTTATTTATTGAATTTTCATATTTATTAGCAAATATCATTGATTAAATTTTTATATATTTGTTAGCAAATCTTGCCATATTTTTAAAAATTTCATCATATTTTGATGTGAAAAAGTTTTTGTTGATAAAATGTCAAATCTATGCAATTCATATTCAAATTGATTATTGTTATTACAGTACTATTTCGATTATAGGAACGGTAATGATAACGATATCAAACAGTACTGTTACCGATACCAACATTATTAATCAAAATATTGGAAATTTTTTTTTTTTTGAATGATCATCGAATAATCATGTGAATGATCAAAAATTCATCAGCTGTTAAATTATACTTTCAAATGAAAAAAAAAGAAAAGAAATTACGATCTAATAATAGAGAAAAATCTAAAATTAGTTACTGTTATTACAGTATTGCTACGATTATAGGATAACGGTAATGATAACGATATCAAACATTAATCCATTTATCTTCTATTATTTACCTCTTTCTTTTCCATCCTTTTCTATTTTCATTATTTCTTGTCCAGTGCTAAACCTACTGGGAAAATTTGTAAATTCTTGGATAAGCATTAATATCATTAATCTTTAAGTCCTAAATAACAATGCTATATCCTAACTAATATCACCGTTCTATAAGTTTTGGATAAGAATCCTAGATTGTAGATAATTTCAGTGATTATTAAGTTTTAAATAGGAATCCTAGATTCTGGGCAACATCACTGATCCTAAAGTTCGGAATAATAATCCTAAATTCTAACTGAATGAGAATTTCAGATTCTAGATAATATATCATTAATCCTAAAGATTTAAATAACAGTTGTAAATTTTACATAATATCAATGAATCATGAATCCCAGATAAAAATTCTTAGATGATCTCAAAGATTTATAAATTTTACAAGTTAGAATGGACAATGGACAAGGAGAAAAATGGAAAATGTTATAAAATGTATTAAACAATGATATAAATTAGAGAAAATTCATAATTCCAAAAATTTCAATAATTAAAAATTAAGAAAAAGAAATTTTTATTATTTGATAATTTTTCTCATTTACATTTATATCATCTTTTATTAAAATATATGAAAGAAATATTTCAAATGATACTTTGACAGCAATCGGTAAACCAACGATAAACATTCCTTGAATTGCATTAGTAACATTCCAGGCAGCCTGTAATGCTGTAATAGGTTGTCCAGAACTATGTCCCTCATCAACCACTGCTGACATTTCTAAATAATATTTCAATTAATTTATAGTTTTTAATTGTTTCAATTTTTATAAACTAACACACTTTTAACTCTTTTAATTTTCCATTTATTGTAGCTCATATTTAGTGAATTGCAGTGTTGAACAAATTTCATTGTTTAAAGATTGATTCGATTGTAATTAGCATTAATTAACACTTTTTTTTTCTTTTGAAATTTTTGTTTGATTCTTATACTAACAATTGATGAAAGAATTATATTAAAACAAATATGCAAATAATCAATAAAACTTATTAAGTTCAATTTTAAAATTCCGATCGCACTTTGTACTACTCATATAATTCAGTTATTAATTAATTAATGAAGTCTCTTGCAGTTCTTCTTTTTTCTCTCTCTCCTTTTCTAATATTTTTTTGTTACACTTCTCATTAATTTATTTTACATCCAATAGTTTTACTAAAGTTTTCATATTACCGTATAAATTATTGCAAATATTCTAATTGATCATAATAAATGAGTC
>NW_018108380.1:74461-87392 GCF_000183805.2 Loa loa | reverse complement strand
ATAATAATAATAATAATAATAATAATAATAATAATAATAATAATAATAATAATAATAATAATAATAATAATAATAATAATAATAATAATAATAATAATAATAATAATAATAATAATAATAATAATAATAATAATAATAATAATAATAATAATAATAATAATAATAATAATAATAAAATAATAATAATAATAATAATAGTAATAATAATAATGATAATAATAATAATGATAATAATAATAATAATAATAATGATAATAATAATAATAATCGTAGCAATAATGATAATGGTAGTGGGATTCGGATAAGGTGATAAGAACCTTGAACATTGTTGCTATTTTCCATGTCAATTGATTCCTGATTTTGATAACTATGAATAAATAATGTTTCATCATCAATTGATGATGCAAAAATATTCTTATTTGTCCAATCTTTCAATCCATGGAATGGCTGTTGTCGTTGTTGTCGTATAGCAGTGGCGGTAATAGTACTAGTAGTACAGGTAGTAATAGTAGGAGTATGAGTAGTAGTAGTGGTACCGTATTCCATTTTTCAATGAAATATTTTTGGTATGCAATAAAATGACTCCTTTAATTTCAAAATGAATGAAGAAAAAAAAGAAAGGAGGAAAGAGGAGGAAAAGGGGAAAAAAAAGATTTTTTTTTTGTTTTTTTACGAATGATTTAAACAACGAAGCTTAAATATGATCAACCCTTTGTTGAAGACCTAGGCTTAGGCTTCATTTTAAGCCTTAAGCATCATTCTAGGCTTCTTTCTTCATCCTTTTCAAGTCCTTTTCCACTCAATCATTTCTCATCTTCGTTATTGTTATTTTTAGGCAATTTTCTCCCATTTATTGGAACAAATTTATTGAATACCAATAAAGAAAATACCAAATCATTGCAAATAATTGTCAACCAAATTGTTGACAATCAACAAATCACAATTGTCAATTTTATGAGAATATTTCATTTTAATTTCCCATATACTTCTTTTCTCTCTCACTTTTTTAAGCCATAAAAAAATTAAAGGTAAAAAAAATTCAGAAAAAGGATATTTTCACTTATTTATTTATTTACTTATCCATTTGTTTATACATTCGTTTGTTTGTTTATTTATTTATTTATTTCTTTCTTTCTTTATTTATTTATTTTAAAATAAAGGGCTAGTATCGATTAAAAGTTGAAGGAATAATTTTGACATCAATAAATCAGTAATACAGTGACAAAGAATTTATCACAGTAATTTGAATTATTTGTTATTTTCAAATAATTCAATTCTTTTTTTCAAAATATAATTGAATTTTCAATACCGATATTTTATTTTAGAGATAAATAAATAAATAAATAAAGCAAAATAAAATATTTCTCTAATTTTGCACATTACTATCATTTGAATTATAAATAAAAACTTTAAAAAATAAATCTTTTTGCTAAATTTTTAATTTTTATTTGTAAATAAAATTGATTGTAATAAAATGTTGCTATCTTTTGGAAAAAAAAGATTACATATAATGTTAAATGATGGAAATTATTCTGTTAATTAATGGAAAGCTAATTAACGGAAAAGTATAAATTAGAGGGGCAAGTTTTAGTTTACAAAAGATTGTAAATTTTATAAGCTAATTAATAGTTGCAAAAACAATCAATTCCATCTTTCATTTGATAATTAAAACATTTCCTTTCTATTTTATCTAAAACTATTTAATTTAGAATTTGGTGATGCAGATTTCAAATTTCCGAATTTGATATTATTGCAATTCCGGATTTGCATGAATCCTTATAAATGTATGGTGCCGTTTCAAAATTTCAATTCCCATTTTCTGTTGTTGAAAAAAAAAAACGGAAAAAACTGAAAAAAGAAATCCATAAAGAAGCGACAGAACGATGGATGAGGAAAATAATCGGAAGTATTGTTTAAAAAAAAAAGGAAAAAAAGAATAAATTGATAAGTTAAACTTTTCCTTACTCATACATACGTTTATCGAATTTGGAAGGGATTTTGGAAGACAATGAATTATCGTTCAAAATTCGATAAAATTACCAGTTTGACAGTATTGATTGATTTTTACGATATGGACAACTGATAAAAAAAAAAAAAAAAACATAAAGTGGTAAGCTCTATGAATATGGTTGTTTACAATATTGATTAAATACGCTCAAGCGTACATAACATGAACCTAAAAACATGTAGACGTTTTAACGTACGTCTTTGTACGTCAAGCTTACTTATTTACCTACACACGATTGAGCACACGTACGTCGCCGTAAAGTTACTTAATGATCACATAAACTTTCTAATAGCTAAAGCTCCTATACGTGTTATAGGGTCCCGAGAGGAGAAATTGAGGTGGTAAAGATGAAAACTTTTTAAAGTACAATCATTACTGGTTGAAAGGTTTATGTAAAAGTAAGAGTGATATTCTTTTGTTAGTTTTTAATAGATTTTAAATTTTTGAAAATTTTTAAAGTTTAAAAATTTTTAAAAGACTATTTTCACGTTGTTATGTTTTATTTTGTTTCATAATTAATTTAAAGAAAAAAAAAGGAAAAATTGTTTAAAAGATTGAAAGAATTTAACAAACTTATAGGAATGAAAAATTTTTGTTAAAATAATCGAAAACATTGTTATTTGATTAATTGGTATTTTTAATTATTTTGAAGATTTTAATTATGTCATCGTATCAATTTCCACCAACTGCTTCATCAGCTGTTCTTCCTGTTTGTTTGTATGAAACAAATGGTCGATTAATTTATGGTACAGAGGAGGAATTGCATAAAATGGAAGAGAATGCATTGGTTTGTTAAATATAAAAATTTTTGAACAAAATCATTTAAATATTTTGTATTTACTCAAATATAATAGGTAACTAAGTATTTGTGTATTTCGATTTATTTTTATTCCCAAATAATTTCTGTTTTACATTATAATTAATTCAATAATTGGGAACTTTTTTCCGTAATGTAATTTAATATCTGAGCAAATTTTGAATTAACTTTTAAAACTCATTAATGTACAAATAGAATAAACTCATTAATATACAATTAGATAGAAAATAAGTGTATGAGTATTTTTTTTCAATGTTCTTTTAATATCATATTTGAAAATAAGTTTGTTTACTTATAAATGCTTGAAAAGTAAATAGATTGATTAAGCAGCGTATGTAAAAGTTAGAAATATTTACGTGCAAAATTTTATGCTTTAATATGAAAAAAAATATTCCATTCATTCGTTTAATTCAAAAAGCTCTATTCGCTGGAAAATTTTTTTGCTATACATTTAAAATGTATCGTTTTTGATAAGTTTGCGAAAATATGATAAATATTTCAGTTACGTGCATTTCCGAAAATTGAAAATGGATTATTGAATCGATTGCAACAATCATTATCGCGTGATAATATTCGCGAAACATTTGTGGACAATCAACAGAGCCGATTTCAACAAGCCATAAGTAATTGGTTAGTGCGAAATATTTTAAGTTGTTTCAACTTTGGCTGACAATTCCTTTAAATTGAACGAAGGTAAAATTATCATTAAGCAAATTTATGCTTGGTATGACAGGAAGTTCAAACTTATGGTAGTTCATTGTGATGCATAAATTATGTTGTTTGCTATTTCACTATCTTCTTACCGTTTCTGATAGATGACAGATTTTTGCACTGACATTAAGGGCAACCAAAGGTATCGATAGTCTGGTTGATTGTGTTCGAAACGCTGTAAGTGGTACCATTCCCTACAGTAATTTGATTTTATCCGCCGGTCAGATCTTCACTAAAGCTCAAACTGATATTACAAATGTTTTTGCTAAATCCGAAGAAAGCTTATATAATTCCATCATGAAGACTTCATCTACATTAAATTGGTAACGTTTTTGACTTATAAAACATTTGCGTAAAATGTTTGCTTTATGGAGCTTATTTAATTCATAATTTAGCATTTAGTCCTAGATTTCCATGGTCTAGTGGTTACAACGTATAAAACTATTTTATGTGTAACATAGTTAATTTGTTTCCCGACGTTTGCTCTGTACCTCAGTTGCAAATGATTGGCAAATTGGCATTGACTTGTACTACTATCGTCGATATCTTTTTAATTCTTCAAATATTGTAACTTTAGCGATACAGTTTTTGTTTTATTCAAATTTTTAGTCAAATTATTCGATCATATGGACAGGAATATTTCAAATATGACTCGCCATTTCAGGTTAACAAATTGGGTTCGTTGTATTGCAGTACATAATGGTGGTCATCGAATTGCAGTATGTCAAAATAATGATTGTATTAGAATATTTTGTTGCGGCTCTGACAGATTACCCGTTACTTTAATGCATCAGTTTCAGCGAAATGTGACTGATATGGCTTGGAAGTAAATGCAGTCGTTTCTTTTTCTCATTAATGAGTTTTAATATGATAATTGTAAATTTTCGGCATCCAGTTTTATGATCATTTTGAATTGTTTTGATACTCAACATAAGATTTTACAAAGATCGTTTTTGTAGCATAATTACACTCATCAGTTAAATTTTATTGGGCTTATAAGTTTGCTCATTTAGGCCTTTTGATCGTACGGTGCTAGCGGTGGCTTGTACCCATGCTGTGTTAATTTGGAGGCTTGACAAGCAAAATTTTAATATTCGGTTGGTTAAAATATATTTTGCTATATTAAATAGTATTTATAAGTTTTCCGACAGAAAATAATTTGCACTTTTCTCATTTCAGACCATCAGTTAATTGTGCAGATGTCATCGAGATGTCATCACTTGCTCCAATCACTCAGTGTTTTTGGGATTCTGTTTTTGATCAAGCTTTATTTATTGTTTCAGCGTCATCATCGAGTTTGCAAGTATTTTTTCTTTCATCTTATCAGGTAATAGTTAGGGTCATTTTGATTAGGCTATTAGTTGCAGAAGTTTCGAAATTAATGAAAATTTTTGGCGAAACTCCAGTTTTGCTGTCTTTTTTTTATTCTTCAGAAATGCAACATTTTACATTATTTTTTGTATATTCTTCAACAATATTTTTAAGCTAATTTGCTAACGCAGATTGTAGGATTAGCGAAGCGATTCCATACCTGTGCATTTCTTTTTACCACTAATATTTTGCATTTCTTTTTTTTCTTTTTTATTTCGTTTCAAATTCAAATATTCCATTTATATGATAATACTATGAAGAAATATCTTACAAAAAACGTTTTGCTATTGCTAGAAGAATAATGAAATAAGTACAGCAGCTTCTGTTATAGTATTGCCATGCAGTAAACATAATAGGTCTCGGTTTAAGCATTGCGATATGTTTAGAACATGAGTTCTGGATTTCTGGATGTTTTTTCAAAGTAAATGCAGCAGGTTTTTTGGTTGAGTATTATTATGAAGTAAATACATCAGGTTCTGGATACAAGTAATGGTGAAAGTGAACTAGTTGGTTCGTGGGCTGGTGGTCGTATTCGTCATGTATGGATTTCCCCCAATGGTGGTAAAATAGCTGTTGCATATGATGGAAATATGATAAGGTACGAGGATTCTGTTGAAATCTTCAATGAATTATTTTATTTAATTTAATCCTTCTTACTGTCAATATCTTTCATTACTATAAATGTGCATATTTTTTTTTTAAAGTATTTACGATCGTCATTCATGGCATGAAGAACGATGGAAAAAATTGAAAGGTCTTTGTATGGCAGCAGTTTGGACTCCCTTAAGTGATGTATTTTTTTTTGCAACACGTAATGAGCCCTTCATTCGTGGCATTCATTTCGTTAAAAAGTTACAAAATATGAAGAATGATCAGTAAGTACTTTTCTCTTCTAAAATTCAAGATTCATAGCTTTGTTAGATTTTCTGGCTTAATTTCTTATAAGTGAATTCCACTTCTTTTAACGTTACCTTTTTGTTTAGTTCCTTACCTATCTAGATTTATGAAACGTTGAATCGCTTACAAAGTGGTAAATCTTCCTTTTTCTAGCAGTATTGATAGTTGACCGTTGATAGTTGATTCTGAGATTTTAGAGAATGAACTTTTTGTCAGCTACTGCTGTATTTCTTTGCTAACTTTCTAGTTAATATCAATCGAAATATATCTTTCAGTTGTTTCTATTACATTGCAGGTTATCATACGGATCCGAAGTTGCTATCCCTGTATATGATCTTTCGGAAATGATATTAGAACATCCGGATAATGGTAGAGATGCTAGTAATAGTAATAATAGTAGTATATGCAAGATCGATGGATATATTCGTGATATGAAGATTTCTCCTGATGGTCAGCGTATCGCTGTTACTTTCAGTGGTAAAGCAATTTCAACTGTTTAGTTTTTGACATAAGTTAATTAATTCCTTTTATCATAAATGATTAACATATTGACATTAACGTTTGAGGATCCGTTGTTGATATGGCTGCTGCTTTGTAATAAGCATTTTAACAGTTGCGGTGACATGGATTTCCTAAAGATCTTTATGCTTCACATGACTACATCGAACTACACTTCTGAATAATTATGCTATATTGCACTGCGAAAGTTTTCATACAGCAGTGTTAATGCAAGGTTATTCCCTGTTTCACTAATGACAGCGAATACATGAACGTATTGTTTTCCTTATGTGACAGAGCAAAAATTTGGTATTGCTAATGATAGTAAGTCGTTGATGTGTTAATGAAATGATTTTGAATTACAGAAAATCCGGCAGTTATTGCTCTATTTGTGGTTGAAACGATGCCATCATTCTTTTTTGCTCCTTGTGGATTGATAAATGGAGCAGCAAATTTTGGCCCAGCAACCATCTTATCATTTTTCCCAAAATTCCAATATGGTTCATTGCTGATTGTTGTAAGTTTGAAATTATCATGAACACTACGAGGACGATAAGTTTGAGATACGTCAAGTAAAAGTCATAATAAAACATTTCTAACTGACAAAAAGGACCGTCTCGCAAATCGCAGAATCCCTTTTTTTTTCTTTATTCTAAAGTAACTAATTCAACGACCCTGGCAGGACTCGAACCTGCAGTCTTCGCTTTAGGAGAGCGACGCCTTATCCATTAGGCCACAGGGCCAGTCATTGATCGTTTTAATAAAATCGATCAGAAATCGAAGTTTTTGTTTCGATTGTAATCATTATTGAGATTATTATATCTTTGAAAGGAAAAAGAAAACTGTGCAAATATAGCACAATCGATTAATTTGGTATATTTTTTAAGAATACTATTCCATTCATCTTTACATTTTGATTAACCTTAATGGATTTTACTGACTTGTTCTTTTGCTAAAAGTTTTATATGATGTTCTGAGTATAAGTAAAAACTGCTTGTATGTCTTGATATCTTAACATATCAGACAAAATTATGCATCATGCATACTTCATTAAGCCTATAATCCATATTATTAATTTTTCCATTGATAACATGATATTTTGTAAACGTACGAATAGTTGGTAAAGGATGATATTGTGGATTATTTTTCATCGTTTTTAAACATTTTTACAGGTTTGGTCTGCTGGGAAGATGCAATACATTCCATTATTGTACGGTTTTCTTGCCAATGAAGGGATTCATTTAAATCGTACCAAGGAAGAGAAGTTATTGAATGAAATATCAACAGAACAGTTACTGGTCCATGAATCACAGCGGTTTGGAAAGGTAAATTCAAGGAGTAACGGTCAAATGCAAAGAACGGGACTGAGTAGTAGTAGTAGTGATAGTGGTAGTCATAGCCGAGAGAATGCTAATAAAAATTCAACGACAACTTCAAATGTGGATGTAAAGCTGTTCTCTTCGGTGGGACTGTACGATTTATTAACTCTGGAAAGTGCTAAAAAGAAATCTGATATTGTCAATTGATTATTTATGTAGAATTTGTCAATTGATCAATTAGACTATTGGGCGAAATATGTACTTTCTGACTTTTTTAATCTGATTTTTTTTCCCAGCTTCTTGTATATAAGAAGTATCCGTATCGTCCGGTTAATTCCGAATCACTTATGAATTACTCATGAACAGTATTAAACTTTCAGGAAAAGTATTAACTTTTCTGAATTTCCTGCGAATTTTTTAAGATTTCTTATATTTCTTATTTTTTATATCTTTATAAAGAAGTGAGGGGAAAATAATTCGGAGAGCTTAGGAAATGATTAGAATTTTTAATAGAAGAATTAGTCTTACTGTGTGTTACCAAATGCAATTTTTCTTTGTGGAATTTTTAAATGATAAAATAACGATATGATTTTAAAGGAAATAACAATGAAATAACAAATACAGTAAGTGTAAATTAATATCTATAAATTATTTTATATGATAGAATAAGGAAAAAGATTAAAATGGCCTTTTTTCCTTCTCTTCTTTGCATTAATTTGTATTAGTACTTTTTTTTGAAAGGAAAATCTGTGAAAATATACTTCGTACCAGTGATGCACCAATATTATTGTCCTGTCATATTGGTCCATTGAGCTATCACCTGTTTCATTTTGTAGCATTAATAGCAGAGAAACTATTAGCAGTGGCAGAGTTGCTTGCCTGTTTTAAACATGTATCATTTTCATAAGTCAATATTATTGCTTAAGCACGAAAGGCAATATTATTGCTGTTCACAATGATCAATAGAAAATCTCGATTTACAACTTTCCTTCATTTACTGATTAAATTGATTAAGGGTTGGCATAAAAGCGTTCTACCATTATGATAATTTGCTGAAATTTTATCATTTTGATTGTACATTTTTCATGTTGATAGAAATAAATTAAATACGAACTGTGAAACACGATTTAATTGATTAATCTGTCATCCATCAATGGGCAGTAGTTCAACTAATATCTGTGAAATACGATTGCAAAATAAGTGCGCAAACAAAGAGAATCGGCCAATATTACAACATTTCTATGGTATAGTAAAAAATTGGAAGAAAAATATGCTTTGGTATTTTTATATAAATATTTGTTTTTCTGTCAAATCTATCAGTTTTATCATATTTTGTAAAAGTTTATAACTTTCATACATTTTGTAGATGTAATGTTCAAACTTAGTGAAATATTTAAATTCTAATTCGAGAGTACCAGCGTAATTACTTGATAGCTTTGGGATTTAAATCAATTTTAAATCAATATCATCCAAAAAACGATACCATCTTCAAAAAAAAAAGAGAAAAAGAAAAAACTTTTTCTTATTATAAAAATTACTATTAATTATATTCCATAAATATTGGGCAAAAATTTTGTTCTTTTAATATTAAAAATACAAATATTATAACTAACATTTCAAATTGATACTTTCTATCAATATCAAATAAAGAAGCTTATATAAATGATAAGTAAGTGATATAAATAAATAAGTGATATCAATATTTTCTTATTTTTTCTTTCCTCTTATTATTGCCTTCTTTTCTTTATCTCTTTTCTAAATCTATCATTTATAACAATTGCTACTTATTTTATTTCAATCTAACATTTATGTTTCTTTTTTCTTTACTAATTTTATCTCTCTAGCAAATTTTACTTCATTTATTTTATTTCTATATATATCTTAATCCATCTTGCAATTTAGTTATTATTAATCAACACTCATCAAATATGAATGATCGATTCTTTTCATCCGTTTCTTTTTTTTTCTTTTTACATAATATTTCAGAATTATAACCTTATGATAATCTTTCCTTCTTTTCTTTTTAATTGTATTTTTTTAACAATAAAATTCATTTTATTTCAACCTTTCTCTCTCTCTCTCCCTCTCTTTCTTTCTCTCTCGTTTTTTCATTTCTTTTTTTACTTAAAAAAAAAAAAAAGTAATACAGTGCTTTGGTAAATGATGCAAATACAATTATCATATATCCGGAAAATTACAAATAAAGTATGGCGGAAAATTATTCCGGATGATTGATTCGTTAGCGGAATAATAAAATGTAAACAGTCAATGAAATATTTCGAAATATAAATGATGCATGAGGTAGAAGAGAATAAAGTTAAGTTGTAAATCGGTAAAATTAGTAAGCTGGTAAAGATCTATATATAATATGTATATGTGTCTGTTTGTCTGTCTGTGTCTGTGTGCATGTGTGTGTGTGTGTGTGTGTGTGTATGTGTGTTACCACGATGGCATAGATATAAGCAATAGATTTTTGCAGAAAAGATTATAAACTTTAAAGTTTTGTTGTCTTTAATGTTAGCTTTTGTTCGCAACTTCTCTCAAAATCTAAAGTACATTTAGTTTAAGTGGTTATAATTTTAAGAATTAAATTGTTTACTAATTGATGTTTACATAAAATGCAATAGAAATGTTTAATATAAAACAGTGTAAAATGTGTCAAAAAAAAATGTTATAAATAAATGAATTTTATCAAATTTTATCAACATCAAATTAATCTTTGATCTTTACTTTTTTTTTTTTAAAAATAGCACGTAAACAGCACGTAGATTTTTTTTGTTAGAATATTCTTATTCTTAGATAGATTACCTTACCTTACTTATATGGATTAAACGAATAATTTCATCCATCCGAATTTAGAGTTAAACTTATTGTCCTTCTACTAGAATAATTGCCTGAAGACTAACGAGCCTATTTTATCCCCTTCTGGAAACATTTTATCTGATCTGTTTAGCATAGGAAATCCTACCGGAAGCATTTAGCTTAACAATCTCATTGGGGTATACAATCTTTTCCAGCGCAATACAACGAATATTGATGTTAAAATGATCGATGACACAACAACAAACAACAACAACAAACAACAACAACAAACAACAACAAACAACAACAACAACAATAACAGACAACAAAAAACAGCAACAACAAAGAACGACAAGCAATAACAAACAACGACAAACAAGAACGACAAACAACAACAACAAACAACAAAAAACAGCAACAAACAACGAGAAACAACAACAAACAACAGCAATGAAAAACACTGGTAAATAATAGGTAAATAAAGGGAAAAATAAAACAGGCTAAGATGACAAGACACATTTAACTAATATTACTACACATGCATCTTTTAAATTTCCCTTCAATCAATCCTATTACATTAACCCATCTATAGGGTCAACGGGAAAAAGCGGGTCATCATTTAGGCAACCGAAAGAATGATAATTTTGCAAAATGGGTACATTATTATCAGTGATGGTTACCAATAGATAGAAATATATTATCTGATTAATACAGCAATACATTATTCATCTTTATATGTTTATGTATTACAATATATTCATATATATTCATATATTTACTTTTAAACATATATTCGTTCATATTTATCGAATTGGAATAAACGAATAATATTTTTCTAATTCTTATCATAATTAGAATTGAAATAATAAAAATAGTAATATTATTATTGTTATTATTATTATTCGAATTCTAATTATCATAATTCTTATCGCAATATTCTTATCGTAATAATTCTTATCATAATTAAATTTACATAAATTCAATGTTAACCATTTTACAAGCTAAGCAATAATATTTGTTAAAGAAATTTAAATTTGTTAAAATTAGTATTTTTTTTATAACATCAATAATTAAATATTCAATTTTATTTTCCACTCCTTAAAAATGATTGAAGGTGGCAATTTTTTTTTTTCTTGTTGAAATATCATTTTCTGAAATATAAAAAATATGAAAAAAAAGTTTTTTCCAATTCTTTTTTTGATTTCGAAAAAATACAACGAAAAGATAAGTCTTAAAAAAATTTGATGAAAAATTTACGATATTTTGAAAATTTTATGAAATATGTATAAGTGGGAGAGAAAAAAAAATTTTTTTTATGAAACAAAAAGGAAAGAAATATTGCATAAATTAATTAAAATTTTTTAATTAAAAATTGAATTACCTAATTTTTCTGGTTCAATTATTTTAAAGTGATTAAAATTTGATTTCCTTTCATTTTTGCTTTTTTTTCCTTCCTTATTCTTCATGCATTTTTTACAAAAATCAAAATGATTATCTGGTAAAATTTTTTGAAGGTTTAATTTTATATTCGATAAAAAAAGAAATGGAACAATAATTATTGGAATTGAATTCGATTATAAGTCAGATTCGATTTCAATTTCATTTCTAAATATAATTTGAAATTTAATATAAAAAAAGGATATTATGTTTATTTATCATGTATTTAAAAATTATTTTGCATTGTTAATAGAAATGATCCAATAATTCTATTCCACTTAATCGGTTCATTAATTAAACCGGTTAATCAGCTTGTTAGTTCGTGAGCTGGATTTGTTAAATAGCTGATGGATTTGATTGGTTGAATGGTTGGTTGGTTGGTTGGTTGGTTGGTTGGTTAGTTGGTTGGTTAATCAGTTGGATGGTTGGTTGGTTGCTTGGTTGGTTGATTTTCGTCGGTTTCATCCGCCCCATCCCTTTCATCCCAATGAACAGAAAGGAGTAAATGGGAAGGATGAAGGAGATGAGTCAGTTGGTTTGCTAAAATTTCCGCTGATTCAGTTGTAACCGTTCTTACTACTACAACTACAACAACATACTATTACTACCTCTACTACTACTACTGCTACCTCTACTACTACTACTACTACTATCACTATTACTGCTACTATCACTGCTACCACTGCTACCACTAATGCTACTATTATTGTTGCTACTGCTAAATTTAATCCTTTTTAATTATGATTTGATAATTATTTGATAACAGCTGTTTGATTATCATTAGTACAAAATAAACTTGGTTTTCTTATCACTTCTTATACTTATAACTGTTATTGCTATATTCTTGTTGCTATTATTGTTATTGTTATACTTACTATTACTACATCTGATTATAGTGGTAACAATAATAATAATAACATTATTATTATTATTATTACTATTATTATTATTATTATTATTATTATTATTATTATTATTATTATTATTATTATTATTATTATTATTATTATTATTATTATTATTATTATTATTATTATTATTATTATTATTATTATTATTATTATTATTATT
>NW_018108380.1:70063-73544 GCF_000183805.2 Loa loa | reverse complement strand
AATAACTACAACAACAACAACTGCAGCAACTTTTCTTATTGATTATTGCTATTGCTATTATTGCAACAATAATAACTGCAACAACAACAACTGCAACAACTTCTCTTATTGATTATTATTATTGCTATTACTGCAACAATAACAACTGCAACAACAACAACTGCAACAACTTCTCTTATTGATTATTATTATTATTGCTATTACTGCAACAATAATAACTACAACAACAATAACTGCAACAACTTCTCTTATTGATTATTGCCATTACAATAACTGATTTTCAAATGGCTGTTGCATTTGGTGATCAACATTTGGAGAAACTTTATCAGCAATCACTTTTGGTCCATTCTCGTGCGCATTTGTTACATTTACAATGCATTTGGATTGCATATTATCTATTTATTGCATTAATTCATTTATTACAATTTGATTTTATGCTAATTATTAATGTAATTAGTGCTATAATATGTATTATTTTACAAGCTTTCCTACTTATTAAACCAACATTTATTCGTTATATATTATATGGTACTGTACAATTACTTGCAACAACAACAATTGCTTTATTACCGTATGGTTATTCAGCACTTTTACCTATTTCATTAGTAATTTTTACAATTTATGGTTTAATACCAATGAAAATTATTTATTCATCAATTATTTGTTCCACTTTATCAGTGCTACAATTACTTGCGATAATTTTTCTTACACAAATACCATTTACAATAAGTCAGGTAATCTTTGCTCTTTTTTTTTTTATTCTTTTAATTTTTCAAATTAAATAAATTTTATTTTTGCTGAAATTAAACAAATAAATGAGTTAATTTTTTCATTTAGTTAAATAAATAATGAATATAAATAATAAATGAGTAAATGATTATAGATAATTATCATTAAATGATAAATTAAATTGTTTTGGTTTTTTTTTTTATATCAAGGTTTTTTATAATGATTAAATTAGTTCGATCGATTTAAACTGTAATACTATGTAATTGTATATTTATATTACTAATTAATTAATTTGGTAATTTTTAATGGAATTCTTGATTTCTAATTTTATTTTAAATTCATTGCTTTTTTGTTTTTTTTTTAATTTTGATTGAAAAAAAACATTAATTCGAAAATTGGAAAATGGCAAATTTTCAATTTTATGCACTAATTATTGCCCAATTTTCGCCTTTTTTTTTCGGTTGTTTATAAAAGAGCAAATTTAAGTGGATTAAATGAAGGGAATTTAATTGATAACATATATATATATTTTTCGATATATTTTATTTGTTTATAAATTTGCTCAGCATTATCGATAATTAATTAATTAATTAATTGACAGATCAAATGAATTTTACATTTGACGAATTTACTTTACACTTATTGTTTAATGTGAAAGTAAACAAAGTATCTGTTAGCTAGCAATATAGAAGTAATAGATTGTCTATTACATTATCTGTTCTCTGTTTAATTCAATTTTGCTTTCAATTTCAATTTCGATTTCAATTTCAGTTTCATTTTTCGTTTATTTAAAAATTATTTTCACAATTAAATCTTCCATTTATGTTCATTTTTTTGGAAAAATTTTTTCAACGAAAACAAAAAATACCTCAAATACATCAGTGAATTATTGAAATTTTAATCTTTTAATTTAACAAAAAAGAGAATAGATGATAAAGGAAGAGAGAGGGAGAGAGAGAAAGAGAGAGAGAGAGGAAAAGAGAACGGAAATGACAATGATGAAAGAAAAAAAACAAATTATTGAAAAAATGATGAATGAAAATTTTCAATGTTACAATATTCATTTTAATTCTGTCAATTTTTTTTATCAAGAAAAAACATTGAACTGATAAATGATAAACCTTTGTGATAAGCTAAATGATGAGCTTTTTTTCTTTTTTTTTTGCCCGCAATTTAATAAAATTACAAAATTTTATTTTTTCTTCAATGAATAAAATTAAATTGAAATTTTAAAATAAATATTATAAGTATTATTAAATAATACTTTTTTTATCTTACTGAAACTAATTATCATTGCCATTTTTTATGATTTATATAATTTTCTAAGCATGAAATATAATTTTAAAATAATTAATCAAAAATCGAAATTATTTAAAATTTTTTTTTCTTTTCATTTACGGTTTTTACAGCATGAACAGTGATAGAAATAATGTTTGAAGTTTTATTTTTAATTTCTTTTATAAATTTCGAATTTTTTTGTAATTTCTTGTATAAAATTTAAAATAAAATTAAAATTTTTTTCCTTATATAAAATTCAAATTTCTAAAATTTTCAGACAAAAACGAAAAATTCGCTAACGATGAAGAAATTAGTTTAATTACTCATAAATCAGTATCATTCAATGTTGCCATTTTTCTTTCCTTTTTTTTTTTTTTTTCTTCGAAACATATTAACAATAATATTGTCCCAATTAATCTTCATCATTCATTAATTAATATCTAATAATTTTTACTTAAAACTTTTTAAAATTTTAATTTTTATTTTTGAAAATAAAAAATCAAATGTAATATTTTGGCAACAAAATTATGATCATTTTCCATTTTATTTATTAAATATTTCATTTTTTTTAGATAAAAAGAGAAAAATTCACTAACGATGAGGAAATTAGTTTAATTAAAATTACAATCATTTTTATTATAATCATTAAAATTATTTCATTTTTATTATAATTATTATAATTGTTTCAATTATTTCAATTATTCATATAATTTCTAGTATTATATTTGCAGTAATTTTTCAATTTTTTGATTTTTTATCAATATTAATTTTATATATCAATGTTAATATATTTTAATGGATTGCAAAGGATAAGAATGATTAAAGTTTCGACAGCTGTCCCAATTTCAATAATGTCATCATCTACGTGAAACATTTATCATTTCAAATATGGCATTAAATCATTTCTTCGTTTCAGTACAGCATTAAATCATTTCTTATTTCAAGTCTTCCATTTTTTTTCCTCCCTTACTAATTATTCTTCAAAAAAAAAAAAAAAGCGATATTTTTTCACATATAAAATTATTCAGTTTTATTACTTTCTTTTTCTCATAATTACTTTTTTTTTCGAATTTTTTTTTAAATTCAATTTAATCTTTATTTTTTTTGTTTCTAAAAGACCATTTTAAACAAATTCATCATTAATTGCCACTTCTTCTTTTTTTCTTGCCCATAAATTTTGAAAATGTATTTTGATTTGCTGAAATTTGAGTAATTTGAGCATTAAAATGGAAAGAAAATGGATAAAATTGTATGGCAAATGCAGATTTAGATAACTTAACTTTTTAAAAAAAGAAGAGAATGTTAAGAAAACAATTAATATTATTTGAATAATTAATTTTATTCTTTTCATTTCAAGTAAAAATTTTCTTCTTTTTCTTGTAAAAAAAATTTTTCTTTTCAAATAAAAATTTTTTTCTTTTCTTTTTTTTTTTTTGTTAATTTTTCTTCTAATTCTATTTTTTCAATTTTAATT
>NW_018108380.1:67181-69093 GCF_000183805.2 Loa loa | reverse complement strand
ATTACTTTATTTTATTACTTTTTTTTTTCCTTCTTCTTCCTATTTTTCTTTCATTATTTCTTCCTCCTTTATTTCATTTCTTCATTTATATAAAAAATTATTTTTATTTTAAACTAATTTATAACTGATTTATTTGACTGCACTTTCTTACACTACGTATTTATGCCTTCCCATCAATTAATTAAATTCACTTATTGTAAAAAAATAAACAGATAATTATATATCAGTGATTAATAACATAGTAAACAGATAATTAATATTAATTATTAATAATGTAGTAATTAATAATCAATAATTAATAATTATTTATCAATAACATAGTAATTAATTAATTTTTCCCAATATAGTAATTAATAATATGTTAGCATTTAATAATATTAATAATCAACAATAACAGATAATTGAATATTAGCAATCAATAATAATAGATTACTAAATATTAGTAATTAATAATATGCTTTTCATTGTTTAACTTTTTCTTTTATCTCAATATTTTGCAACTTTTTATGAAATATTTTAGAAAAGAATGAATTTTGTGAAAGAATGAATTTAATAAAAAATTCCTATTTTTCTCTCTTTCCCCTCCCCCCCCCCCCCACAATAATGTTTAAACAATATTAGTTTAAACTCAAAATATTTCAAATTAATTATTCATTCGAATTGGCGCGCCCTCTTCGATCGGAATATCAAATAGTACTTATTTTTCTCACATTTGCAAAAATATTTCCTTTAATATTTCCCATATTTTTTTAAATGAAAAGAAGAAAAAATTAAAAAGTTTATTCGATTAAAAGTAAATGAATTTATCGATTATAAATGGAAGAATTTCTCAATTACAAATGAAATGAATTAATCGATTAAAAATGGATTGAATTTATCGATTCAAAAATAATTGAATTTTTTTGATTAAAAATTGAAATGAATTTATCGATTAAAAAAATGGAATATTTCAAAAAAAAGAGATTATTTCAATAGTTTTTGCTGAAGTAAAATTTTAATTTTAATTAAAAAATTAAAAAACAAATCAATTTATATTCGTTCAAGGACATATAAATGACCCTTTTCTACCTCTCTTTTTCTTTTGTTTAATATGAAAGAAATTTTTTCCTTTCATTTTTAAATTGTACCTTTTTTTTGTTTCTATAAAAATATATAATTTTAGAAATATCACCATAACTAATCTTTGTACTTTGTACAGTTATGGTGATATTTGTGCATTATCAATGGAATTTGAAGTCTTTTCAAGCAAATAATTTGAATAATTCAGGTATCTTTTCTCCAAACAGTTAAGAAAAAAAAAAGCAAGGAAAATTACATTTGAAAAATTTCGGCTAATTTAGGCTAAAAAAAATTTTGGTTTTAAATTTAGGCTAATTTCTTCTCATATAATAGCATACCGTTTTTTTGTATGTGAAATTTATAAAGTAAATTTTTGAAGTTTAAATCGAAGGACAAGTTTGCAATTATACGAAATGAAATTATTTGCTAGCATCAATACTTATTTTACTAAATAAAAGTATTTTGTAGCAAAAATTTAAATATCAAAGTTCTTTTGCTTCCTAAAATTTCATATTATAAATTTTTTTTTTTTGTCCTTAACAAATTACTAAGAAGAACAAAAAATTGGAAATAATTTTAAATAAAATATATTACGAAAAAATTTTTGCAGTTAAATTTCGAAAATTCACTTAATTTAGATTTGCATTTTCTATTTTTTTCAAACTGTTATTTTAATTCCAATATATAATACATTTTCAAATGATTATTCTAATTCCAATACATTTTATCTTTTTTTAAAAGAAACAATTATTCTAATTCCATTATATAATACCTTTTTTTTCCAAAGCAATTGTTCTAATTTCAATATGTAATAATTTTTATTTTTTTAAATGATTATTCTAATTCCAGTATA
>NW_018108380.1:63343-66119 GCF_000183805.2 Loa loa | reverse complement strand
ATTATTCTAATTCCAATATAAAATATATTCACCAACTGAAGTACCTTTTTTTTTAAAAAAAAAACATTTCATCAAAATATTTTAAAATGAATCGAGTTAAATATCAATTCAATGATTTCGTACACCATAATGGATAAACATTTCATCTCACCAATAATTCATCATCTAATCAATCTACTTTTTTTTTTTTTTTTTTTGTGGAACCTAAAAATTTGTTGGGAATAAATATCATTTGACAGTTGTTGTAAAATGTCGGTATTACGAAAAAAGAATTTTTTTTTTTTTAACCCGATAATTAGCAATATTAATCGTATAAGGCGGGAGAGAGTTTAGCGGGATGAGCAAAGAAACGGGAAAAGCGGGAATTTAATGAGATAATTTATCAAATATAATGTCAATGATATGGTTAATTAAAAGTTTTAATTATGTTTATGCTGTAATTTTGCCAAATTTTTAAACTATTAATTTGTTAAAATCAATGAAAAATTTTGACTAACATTCCAACTAAATTATTTTGCATTAAATGCAAATATAATTTGCTTCTAAAGCAAGTTAAATTATCATTAAATTAAATTTAATTGTAATAATTAGTTCATAAAAATAAATTTATTAATTCCATTAAATTATAGTAATTGAGTGAAATTTAAAAAAAAAAAGCCTAATTAAAGTTTAATATTTTTCGCGTTTGTTAAATATGATGGGAGGAATGAAATAAATGGAATGTTTTGTTTGTTTTTTTTTTGTTAAACAAAATTTAAATTCTTCTAATTTCCTCATTAAATTTTACGCTTTTTGTCATAATTATCTTTTGTTTAATTTTTTAAATTTAAAAATTTTGTTTTAAAAATTACTGATTTTTACATGACAATTTAGGAATGTAATCATTTTTCATTCTATTCCATCTCAAATTGCAATTAACAATGAAAAATCATTCATTTTACCTTTTCAATTTAATTAATTTTAACACTTCTTCAAAATATCATCCTGTCAGCGTGAATTTTTTTTTTTTTTGAAAGAATTTAGACAATAAATAATTAATTTAAATGCGATATTTAATAATAAATCAATAATTTAGATGCGATATTTAATAATAAATCAATAATTTGAATGTGATATTTAATACTAGATTAAAAATTTATTTGTGATATTTAGAATGAGCACGACATTAAATTAATAATTTAAATATGGAATTTAATACCAAATTAACAATTTCAGTGTAATATTTGCTACTAAATTAAGAATTTAATTGTGTTATTTAGAATGAATGTAATATCGAATTAATAATATGAATATGATATTTGTTATTAAATTAATAGTTAAAATATAATGTTCAGAATGAAATGAATATGATAAAGTTATTTCGTATTAAATTAATAATTAAAATATGATATTCAGAATAAACATGATATTAAATCGATAATTTAAATTCAAAAACAAACATCAATATTGTTTATTTTTAACTTTTTTTTTCTTTGCTTTTTCTTTTTGCTAAGTATTTGATAATTTTTTTTCCCTATTATAATTTAATTGTTGTAATTATTAAGTAGGGAAAAAAAGAATAGTCATTATCATTTTATCACTTTATCATTTTATCAATGTAATTTTACAGTAGCAATTGTTGTTTCTTTCCTAATAATTTATTACATTCATACTATTTTGCAATACTTCTTTCTCTAAGACTTCTTTCTTTAAAAAAATTTAGCATTAAATTTTGATATTGATAACAATTATCTATCAGTTATCAATTAGTTCATTTTACGGTGCTGACACATTTACGAAAATTTTTTGCTTATCATATCAAATATTTTTAATGACAAATTCTCAACATATAATCAGCAGTAGACTTTAAAAAAAAAAGGAAAAAATTGATTAATTTTGAATCAATTTAGTAAATTGATACTAAAATATATAATACTTATAAATATTATTCATTTTATATTAATTGCTTTTACATTTATTTTGATGAAATTATTTTCAACGTATATGTATATTTCAATATATTTTTTTAGTATTTTTTTTAATTTAATTAAATACTTAGGTATTCGAATACAGCATAAGTTGTAAATTTTTCACTCAAATAATACAAAAGCCTTCCGATTTCATTCATTTTATATTAATTGCTTTTACATTTATTTTAACGAAATTATCTTCGATATATATGTACATATATATATATATATTTCAATATATTTTTTAGTATTTTATTTTTGAATTTAACTAATTAAGTATTCGAGTATAGTATAAGTTATAAATTTTTCACTCAAACAATACAAATGCTTTCGTTTCTATTTTCTACTTTTTTTTTTTTACCTTTTCTTCTTGTTATTTTCTCTGTTGGAATTTCCCGGGAATAAAAATAGAATGGAAATTACTGGAAATAAGAAAACAAAAAGGAAAAATGTATGTTTCCGGTTCTACAAATACATTTTAAAATGACAGAATGACTTGCATGCAACAAAATTAAATTAAATAAAAATGAAATGAAATTTTTTTCTTAGAAAAAAGATTTTTTAAAAAAAAAAAAAAAGGAAAGAAATAGGAAAAAGGAAGTTTAGGTGGATAAAATTTGAAAATTTTGTCAAATTAATTTTTTTTTCCCTTCTATTTTCAATCCCTTTCCCCGCTCTTATTGCCCCCCACCTTCCCCCCGCATCAATCAATTCCCCGTTCTCCCTCTCTTAACCTACACTCTTATCTCTCATACATAAATCCATTTTTCATTCTCCCGCTCCTAAACTACTCTTATCCATCCCGCATCAGTCAATTCTCCCGCTCC
>NW_018108380.1:53244-63121 GCF_000183805.2 Loa loa | reverse complement strand
TAATGAATAGTAATTTATTGAGATTATTTTTAGGATAAAGTATTCAAGAATTCGATTAATTTAATTTTTATGATAGTGACTAGCATTGATGGATTAATTTGATGATTCAAATTCATATATTGAAAATTATCGTTATTGCAGAATTCTTAATAATACTTGTTCTCAATAAATGATTAATTTGAATTTAATAAAATATTAAATTCAATTAATTTTAATTCAATTAAATCGACAAGTGAACAAAAGCTTGTAATAATAAATGGAAGAAATTGATGATATGAAGATGATAATGATAATGCTGGTGTTAAT
The DNA here is from genome assembly GCF_000183805.2 of Loa loa. Taxonomy (NCBI): domain Eukaryota; kingdom Metazoa; phylum Nematoda; class Chromadorea; order Rhabditida; family Onchocercidae; genus Loa; species Loa loa. The sequence continues at coordinate 62,815 of NW_018108380.1, read as the reverse complement.
AATTGTAATGATAACCTTGACGTATCAAACTTCAAGGTCAATTTTTGATAATTTATTTAAATGAATTAATCAATATTGATTGGTTTTATTGTTTTAAAAGTTTTACGATCATAAAAATTATTAGGATCAATAATTATTTCACAATTTTATGCATATTCCTATATTTATATTTAATCATTTGCTGTTATACATTTTAAATTAAATTCGAGTTTAAATAAATTTAATTAAACTTTTAAATTAGCGAAATAATTCGATTAAATTAGTAAAAGAAAAAATTGAAATATTTGGAAAAAATATGAAATAAAATATAGATAATGGATGAAATTTATGCATTGTGATAATTTTTTTTCCATTAAAAAGAAATCATTTTACTTATATAATAATACTCAATCTTAATCAATTAATCTAATCATTATTATCGGTCTTGTATGGTCAATTAAAATTTTTATTGCTTCTTTTTTTTAATGATCCATTCAATGAGATTGATTGATGTATTATTTTGAAATGAAAATTTATAAATTGTTTATAATATTTTATTTATTGATTTTCTTTTTTTTTTTAAATCAAAATAATCAATTAAAAAATGTTAAATAAGTATTTTAAGGAACAACATTACAAGTTTTAATTTTAGGAAAAGAAACATTAATAGGAAATATTTTTAAAAATGTTTTTAATTTTTCATTTAATTTTTGCTTTCATTTTTTCTTTCTTTTTTTTTTCAAAAATTTTTATTTTTAAAAACAGTAATTTTTCTTTTTCCTCTTTTTTCTTTTTTTATCAATTTCTTCAATAAATTGATGTAATTTGTAGCAACAGGAAAAGGAAAGTTTTTTTAAAAGAAATGATTATTTCCTTTTTTTGGAAATTTATTTTATGAAATCAAATTAAATTTATTTTTCGCGAAGTAAATTTTTCTTTATTGAATTTTTCTTTGCTTATGAAAATTCTATCATTTAGTAAAAAAGAAAAAGTAAAAATTAGTAAGGAATGAGAATTTTCTTGTTTTTTTTTTTGTTTTTATTTTTTTTATTTCTTCATTTTTCTTTTATTTTTACATACATATTGAAAATTCCTTTCGATGAAAAGCCATTAGTTAAATTATATTATGATATGATTAAATGGAATGATTTACAAGATATCTGCTGCGATTTTCATTTGAGATTTTCATGAATGTTGCATAAGCGAATTACTGATAAAAATTATGAAGGTAAAAAGAAATAATACACATATTACTTATTTTTATCATTCCAGGCTACCCAATATATAGCCATTATTTGTGATATTGCAATCACCATATTTAATAATAAAACGTTGCTTGGTTTGTAGCAAAACTGGGATATTTTGAGTATATCACTTTGCCATCCAGTATTACTGCATCGTATGGATATAGATTGATAAAGATGATGTGAAATATTTTTCTAAAAAAAAAGATGATACAGATGAAATAACTACAGTATTTAACAATATACATTTTAAAATGATCAATGAGCTAATAAATAATACATATTTTGATCAAATAAATAAAATGTATAAGTAAAGGTGTAGTTAAAATAAATGTTATATAATTAAAATTTTAATTTAATGCTAATAAAAGAGATAATATTTTTCAGAGACAAAAATACATTCCTAACATAATTTATTGGCTACATTTGAATTTTTTGTTTATAAGAAAAGGAAGAAGAGACTATAGTTATTAATTTATTAACGGTTTAAGATAAACAAAAAGAAAACTTCAAATTAAATCTACCTATGATAAGTTTGAAATAATCGCGCTTATTTCGCTAATTGATTTATCGGATCAAATTATTAATAGTCAAAAATATGGAGTAATTTTTGTCAATTAAAGAAAAAACCAAGGTGAAAAAAATAAGAAAGCTAAATTATGCATAAAATATCGAAACATTTCCCGATGCATGAGATGTTCTGTTGCATAGCGTCATATGCTAATTGTAGATTCTGTTTTTGTATAATAATATGACACTAGGATAAAAGAGATAATTATTTTCCAGTACTTTATCAATTTTAGATCATTCAGCTATTTCAAAAAAAAAAGCAAAAAGAAAAAACACTTTTAAATGGTTTTTAAACAAAATGTTATCAAAGTTTAATTTCAGTTTTTGGCAGTAGCAATCTTCCATGCTTGGGTACATTTCATCGGGTTTTATTCATATTCAACACGGGAACAAATTTATCGTGCTGCATTCTTGCGTGCAAGAAATGCATTTGCTGCAGAAGAACGGTCTATTCAGGAAAATACTAGGCTCGTAAGTTTTTACATTCAAATCTTTTTTCTTCCTTTTTCTTTTCTTGTCCTCATCAAGTTTACTTTCACATTTTACATTTCTATTTTCATTTTCTTATAATTAGGTGTATTTGTAGTTCCTTAAACTGAAATTTTGTGTTTCGAGAAATTTCTTAAATTAAGTAACCTTCTAGAGATTCATTTTCTTTTCCGGCGAGAAATTGTAGGGAATAATTTGGAATGTTTTAAAAAGTTTTCTTATATACTTGGGAAAGTTACATTTTTATCCATTTATTTTTATAATTTAGTTAGTATGATGTCAAGAAAAGTTGAACAAATTTGCAATCTTTCGAATAAAGCAATTGAATTTAATGTTGAAAAACTTTTTTAGATTTTAAATTAAATATGTCTTTTTTTTCTTCCTAAAAAAAAAAGTTACCAAGAAAATTGCTCCGTTACTTGACATCTTCCAGAAATAGTAGTTTTTTTTTTTTACTAAATCTTAGGAAAAAATTCTAAAATAAGCTTATTAATTAAAAAAATTCCAAAACTTAAAGAAATCATGAGATTTAAATGAGAAAAAATGATAATATGCTAAAAAGATTTATTACATTTCTACATAGAAGCAGTAGCAGCAGCCACTTTTTGGTTAAAAATTTTAGCAAAATGAAGTAAAAAAAAGAAAAAAAATTTAAACTGTAAAAGAGATTTTATGAATTTTTCTTCCTCACAGAATTAATCACTTTTACATCCTGTATGACAAATATAATTCATTCGAAAAGGAAATGAAACGAAAAACTTGATATTATTTTATTATATTCAGCTCATTTAATCTTCGATTTTAACCAAAAAAAAAAAATAAAATAAAATATAATAAATGCCAAGAAAAAGTTACAAATGAAAAATGATTCATTCCTATATGTACATCACCATCAATCATTCATCATTTTATATATTCGGTGTAATGGGAGAAAGAAGGAGCAAAGTTCAAAATGGAAAAAATTGAAAATTATGAAAAGTTAATTGGTTAATGAACAATTAAATCTGGAACTAATTTGTATTAAATATAGTGGAATTATTATGTTTAGGAATTAATATGTGATAAATATTGTCAAAAGGTTAGGTTGGAATTAACTTGTAATAAATATATTCAAAAGGTGTTAAGTTACTCTGAAACCGGAATGCTTATCTGTTTCATTTTAAGCTTCACTCCGAATTATAATCAATAATTTCATTTTGGATTAGATGCATCATTTTGATAAGATTTGTTTAAATTTGATTGAATGAAATACTCGTAATATTGTCTCAAATTTCCACTTCATCTTTTCCGGTTTTCCCCAGAGAATACATTAATCAATCAGATGTCAGTATTTCCAAATGATTTAAGTGTTATTACGACATGAGTAACAAATATTTATTGTTATAACAATATTGTCACACAATATTATCATAAAATAAATAATGTGTATAATAATGGAAAAATCATGAAGAATAATTGAAAAAATATATTTACATTTCATTTTTATGTGGATTAAATATTTTTTTTTCTGATTCATGTAAATGTTGCAAAATACATGTAATTGGATAGCAGTAAATTAACGGATGAATAAATGGAAACGAAATATAAATTATAAGTTTCTAAATTATATTACAGTATTATATTGCAGATGGATTTATTGCAAACTGCAGTACCACCACATTTAGTGCATACAGCACGTCAACAATTTGCCAAATCTCCGCCAACAATATACACGGAACATTATAATCAAACTAGGTTTGCATATCATTTTGTTATTTTTTTTACTTATCTTTAAGTTTTCATTTCAAAACTTGAAAATGCAACTTTGAAACTTTTTTTTTTATTTCAGTTGAAATTTTGCTTACAAATATTACTGATATTATAAGTAGCTATGTTACTAATGATTTTTCTTAAAATAAGCCAAAGTGTTTAATTTTTTTTCCTTTTCTTTTTTCTTCTTAGAAATTTCCAATATTACTGCACACTTTTTCTTGGTCTATAAATTATAAACAATTTGGAATTAATTTCAATTAATGGTATAGTTAGATTTCATTTGTTATCAGTAATAATTATCATGCATTATCATATTCAGAAAATCAATAAATGATAACTTATGCTTATATTATTTCATGAATATGTTATAATATCAGCAAAAGAAATGTATTAATAAATTACAGCGTTGTATATTGTCGCTTGGTTGGTTTGGAAGATATCTTGTCATGCTGTAGTGCGCAAGATTCAGCGCAATTGTTGAATGAATTTAACGCTCGAATTGATCAAATTATCAAAGTAAACATTATTTTTTCTTAACTAACGTTCAAACAAAATGATCACTCTTTATGTTTGATTCTTTCTTTTTTCTTTTTTCTTTTTTCATTTTGCACATTGATGTTAAATTCAATTACGCATCTTTAATTAAATTACAATTTTTATTAGATCCCATTAAATTACTAATTTTTCTAAATGATTATTTATATTTTCGAAAAGAATTTAGCAATGGGAAATTGTTATTGATGAGAAAAAATTCCTATCCGGAAAAAAATTTGTTAATTATTAATAAGCGTCGGTTTTGCGTGAATAAATTGATTTACACAAATAGTTTAAATAAGTAAATTAAAATTCAAATACTTAAAAAAAGTTTTTCCAACATTAACTCAAATTCGTTGAAATATTTATTGATTTTAAAAAAAAGAAGGTAACGAAAATTATTAAAATTTTGGAAGAGCCTTTTTTTTGCCGAAATATTTTTTGTTAGAAAGATTTTGTTTTGTTCTCTTTTTTCATTTTCTTTGTTGTTGTTAATATAAGCTTTGAGGGGTATTTTAGACTTCAAAAACAAAAAATGAAAAAGTAACTTCATAAACTGATATCTTTTCCTTGTGGCTTGATTTTAACAACTATGTTAAAAAAAAAAAAAAAAAGGAAGGAGGAAATCAATCAGGAAAAAAGGAAAAGAGAGGGAGAGGAAGGAAAAAGTAAAATGAAAAAAGGAAAAAGGAAGAAAGATTAATCCCTCTAATTAATTGTTAATTTTTATTTTCTGCAATTTTTTTCAATTTACAAAGTATTGAAAAAAGAACCAAAAATGCAATATTATGCAAATTTGTTAATTAGATATCTTTCCTCATTATATATTTCCAAAGTGTCAATAACAATTGTAAAAGGATGATTGTAAAAGTAAGGAGAAGAAAAAAAAGATGTGAAATTTTACGGGTGGAAGCAGCTGTTGGATAAAAGTTATATTGTTTCGGAAGGAAGAAAGGAGAAAAGGAAGGAAAGAAAGAAGAAAAAAAGAGATTCGGAAAAGATTTCAGGAAATGACTAGTGAGATTTTCCAACTGGCAAAAAGAATTTTAATTTTTTCTTCCTTTTTTTTTTTGGAAACAAATAAATAAAAAAAAGGAACAAAAATTGTTAAGGGACCAGCTGTTTAATAATTGTCTTAAATTATAATGAATGAATAAGATTTTTATTAAACCAAAAATTACGAAGTAAAAAAGTTTTTTAAAAAATTTAAATTAATATTTAAAATTAAAGTTTTGTTTAATGTTCAACTGAAATATTGAAAATTAAGCTAAATTATATACAGGATACCTCGAAAGGGAAATAAAAATGAATCATTTATGTGATGATGAATTTAATTGATTAATTAATTTATTCTTTTTTTGCAGCTAAAAATTCATCACATTGCCTTATTATCGGTATAACTGTATTAACAATAAAAGGAAACATTAAAATATATTTGTTATTACTTAATTTTTTTGAAAAATATAATTTGAAAGTAATGCCTACAAATTTGGAGTCATCCAAAAATTCAAATTAACCATGATTTCTCAATTTCCAATTAAATACTTTCATTTCTCCAATTTATAGCAAGGAAAGCAATAGATTATTTATTGTGAGAAAAAAAAAAATACAAATTAAAACTTTCTCAATAATCCGAGAATAGACAGAATAGAATAAATAAAATGATGGCTAATTTGTGTTACTTGACAAAACATCAAAGTCATATAAATGAAGGTTGAAAATATCTGCTTTATTACATTTTAAATTTAAATTAAAATAGAGAATTTGAGCATTTAAACGGATTCTATTTTATATTCTAATTTTGACAAATTTTTATGACTGTTAAATTTCACAATTTTCTTACAATAAAATCTATATGAGAAGAAAATGAAATAAAACGAACAAATAATTGAATAAATGAATAAATCAATCAATAACTGAAGAAATGACTAAAATGAATGGATTGGATAATGTGTTTTATGTTAATGTCATTGTCACATAATACATTATCATTGATGATTTACCTTTGGTTTCGTCTTTTATTTCGCTCTGCTACTCTTTCCCATTAACAAAAACCATTTTTAATTGTGATAAATTTGTTTAATGGATGATTTTTTAGTGAGAATTTTAACAGTAGAATAGGGAATTGGAAAAAAAAGTGGAAAATGGGTTAAGTATTAAAATGAATTAAATGATTTGTTTAATAAAATTGTCACACAAATATGCTAACAATTTTTAAATTTAAAAGATAAAAATTTAATTATTTGGAAAAATATTTTGAGGATTCGAATTTTTTTTTTTGTTTGAATGCAAAATTTGTACTGTAATATTTATCAATTTCTTAATTAATATTGTTTAGCTTACGCAAATTATTTTCTAATTATCATTACGAATGATATGGTTTAGAACGAAAAGAATAAAAATTTTTTAATAGTAAAAAAAAAAAAATGAAGTAAATCTTCTTAAGATGAAAATAAGTAATAACTGATTACTGATATTAATAGTATGCAATAAGAAGTAAACAGATAACTATAAAGTGAACAAAATGGATAGAGCATTGATGAAAAGAAGGAGAAGTAAAATAGTGAAAAAAGAAGAAACTAAATAGTTAAGTATTAAAGTTTGTTGTAGAAATGTGGTTGTATTCGCTTGCAATCCGATGGTATTCTGGTAATCTCAGGTATACCAGCAGCACGAGATGATCATCTTAAGAATGCAATTGCTTTTGCATGCGATTTACAAGCACTTATAAGGTTAGTTTTTGAGTGATTTATTTCAGGATTTTTTAATTTCATTTCTTACTGGTTGCATGCATGAGTGTATTTTTGTTTTGTTTTCTTTTTTTATATTGAAAATTATTGATTGCTAATAAATGTCCCAATTTTTTCCAGAAGTTTTTGCGATGCAACAATTGTGGATTTGCAATTGCGTTGTGGAATTGAATGTGGTTCCGTATCATGTGGAATATTTGGTTTAACAAAATGGCATTATGATGCAATTGGATATCCGATAGAAGAAGCTGTTAACACTGAACGTATCGCTCCAGAAAGGTATTTATTCGTCATTTTATGCAAAAACAAAAATTACAAACCATTATACATATCAGGTTTTAATTCAATAATACATATATTGCTATGAGAGAATCTGCATTATCGTTAATCTTATACCATTTTTAAATCATTTACCATTACTATGTTCCATTGTAATTATCAAATTAAATTCGTTAATTTAACCATCTGTTCGTCATCTATTATTTTTTATGTTAGCATTAATGATAAAAGTTTGCTTACTTTTTGTCTTCTTCATTTCAAACAAAAAGTTTTAGTCATCAAAAAAAAAATATATTTCAGTGGAATATACGTTGCAGAAGCAGCAAAACGTCAAGCTGAATGCAATTTTCGATTTGAAAAATGTGGACAACTTTGGCGGATTGCAAATGATCAACATCATTATGGTAACAGCAGTTTACCATCATCAATACTGTTCCCGAATTTGAAACGATTTTCATTAGTTACAGTACCACAAGCAATTAACAGGCTACTACAAACAATATCATCAGCCAATGATACTTTACTCAAAAATAATACTACAATGGGTGGACGTCGCAAAAGGTTTGATTTGTGATTTTATTTTTGCTCTTTTTTTTAATCACTTTAATTATGACTGAAATAGTGATATATGCAAAATAAATAGCATATTAAACAAGTCAAATATAACAATGGCACAAAAAATTTAGTAGCTTAATTTTGCAATGAAATAAATTTTGATTGGACGTTAAAAAAACATTACGAAAAAGAATTATTGAACATAAAAAAAATGAAGTGAAGTTAGAATTTTACAATTTTTAAATAAATTCCGAAAAATTTAATTAAATTAAGGACAATATTGCAGACGAATGGACAAACTGGCATTAATAAATGGGAAAAAAAATACTGACAAAGATAACAACGGCAGAAGTGTAATGCATAGTTGGTTATTAAAATTTCGAAATCATCAAATGGAAAAAGCGGTCAGTTTGTTTATTAATTAATCAAGCATTTGATTTAGATACATTCGACAAGCTCATTCAAGATTTATCATTTCAATTTTTTGCCTATCCTTCATTTTCTAGAAAATTTTGGTGAATCAAACCATTTTTAAATTTTGTTACAGCACAATATAACAATAAACAATAAACAATAAACAATATAACAATAAAGAAATAAATAAGTGATTTTTTTTAAACCATCATTCTTGATTTAAACTCAGATATTAACTTAAATCCATGCGTTAATATTTATTTTACCATTTTACTTCACTTTTCATATCAACAAAATTAACATGGCCAATGAAATTTAACGATACTTTAAAATATTTTTATCCATTTCAGTATCAGGTGCAATTTGATCAATGGTTTGTACCAGCATTAGCTATTAATATATTTTTCCTCGTTATTTATGGTATTTATCATGTTTTAGTTTTGCCAAGGTTAGTTTGATATATGACATATATAATTAGTGCGATAATAATAATTCTTTGTTGCACATTGTGGTAGGAATTATTTCAGGCAAATTTCAACGCTTATCATGATTATCATATCATTGGCTATCATTTTTATGATATTACTTACACTTTACGCAAATTTCTTCCAAGTATGTTTGTAACAATCAAATATTCAATTACAACTATCATTATTGGCATAGCAAGTTAACTATGAAAACAATAATTCACAGCACAACGAATGAAAATGTGCAATTTTGAAATGAACTCAAAAGCGATTTGTTTCGAAATAGAAAGCTAAATAATGACAACATAATTAATCACTCGAATCAATTGTAATAATTTAATCAAAGAAAAAGAGACGAAATATAATATTCTTTTAAAACCATTATCGACCGACGAATCATTTCTTGTAATCATTTATAATAATAATAACAATAGTAATAATAATAATGTAATAATGACAATAATAGTACTAATAATAATAATAATAATAATTAATAATTAATAATAATAATAATAATAATAATAATAACAATAATAGT
>NW_018108380.1:49467-52997 GCF_000183805.2 Loa loa | reverse complement strand
TAATAATAATGAATAATAATAGAATAATAATAATAATAATAATAATAATAATAATAATAATAATAATAATAATAATAATAATAATAATAATAATAATAATAATAATAATAGCTGAAAAAATAGCAAAAATCGATCATATTATTTCACTCTTTCATCTTTTCTAAACCGCTCAACATTCTTCAAATCATTTGATAAATTTTGCTAAGGAAATGATTTAATAAATTGTTGATTAATCAATGATTTTAGTTGTGTCAGTCTTTTTTTTTAATGAACTGAAAAAGAATTTCAGAATTTTTGCCAGTTCATAACGAGGACGGCTATTGGTCATACAATTATTATTTTAATAATTATATCACTTTTGTTTATATGCGGCATTGTTAATGCAGTTTGTTTTCATTCTTGTTTCTCCTCACTTTTTTCATAAAAGTAATACCGAAAAGAAAGGCTTTTCACTTTACTTTTAGATTAATATCAATTATAGGAATGACCAAACATGCACTAGGATAGGTCTTTAATTTAATTAAGATTTAATTCGATTCATTTCCTATAATGTTGAATAAACAACTGGAATATGAGCTAAATGTTGTAAGTGCCGTATTTTTTATCCATTCTGAATTTTATTTTAAATATTACTTCTCTAGATTAAAGTTTAAATTTAATTAAATCTTGATTCGTTTTAGTGTAATCGAAGTTTACACCAATTTCAGTTTTCCTGTCCACAACATTCGAATTTGACACCGTTAGATGAATGCGGCATTGTACATTTTTCACAGCTTAATTGCGCTTTTTGGATGCTTGCTACAACTGTCTTTATACGTTTTCCATCTTTGGTACTATTTGGCGCATTACTAATTGCATTTGCCATATATTCTTGCCATGCATTTATCACTCATCCGATGCTTTATGTCAGTTATGCGCAGCTTGTTACGTAAGCTTTTTTTTTTTTGTTAAAATATTTGCTGTTAATTTTACACACATCTACGATTTTTGATAAATTTATGCTTATTCATATTTATTTATCGTTTTTATCAGAAAAACAATACAGTTTATGTTTTCCTAAAAAAAAATCAAATTATTTTTAAAAAAAGAAAAATGAATCGATGATGGAAGAAACAATATGAAAAAGTTTATAAATTATGACAATTAAACAGTACATGATATCTTTTAATTATTTCAAAGGTTTATGAGCGAATAATTCAGAAAGGTGTAAGATACCATAAATGATTTATAATTTTCAAAATTTTCAATAAAGTTCATTTTTAAAATAGAAGAAGTAAACAGAAAAAAAAGGAAGGAAAAAAGAAAAGATAATGAAATCTTTGTAATTATTTTTCGACAAATAATTAAAAACTCACATAAGTGTTATATTTAACTTTTGTTTGTTTTGTTTTTTTTTTGTTTATTTTTTGTTTTTCGTTTTATTTATTGTTTATATTTCTTATTTATATTTGTTTATTTTTTGTTTGTATTTTTATTTAAATCGAAGGAATAAATTACTTCAAATTAAAAAAAAAGTGAATGGAAATGTTAAATACAAAGTTAAATTATTTCAGCTGATAAATATTTAGTAAATATTGAAAATATTAAAACAATTTTCGGCTTAATCTCTTGAATTTTTTTGAAAATACAAATTGTTGAAGTAATTTATTAAAATTGATGATACAATTGCTTCGAGAGAAGTAAATGTCAATTTTTTGCACCTGTTTGCTTGTTCGAATCATTTTTGCTTTAAAACTTTTCGAAATGAATGAGATATTTGTTTGATCAAAGATCATTGCTTGTCTCCGTATAACTGAATAATTTATGCATTTTTCTCTTTTTTCCTTTTTCGCTAAATATTTTTAGGAACAAATGTTCTTGTAGGATTAGTCCGAAATAGCAACAGAGAGGGAGACAATGATAAATGAGTGGTTTTTTTTTTTTGAGCTAAGAAAAGCTAAAGCTATCAAAATTCGTTCATTATGATCAAAGTTTACAAAAATTATTACATAGAATAAATTTGATTTATTTTTATCGAAACTTTGAAATTTTATTTCAGCCAAATATCTTTTCCATTACAGATAGTTGAGGGAATAAAATTTTGAGTCGGAAATAAATGAATAAAAGAAAATTTAAATTAAAATTTAGAACTTGTTCTATTTTTAAATGAATAAGCATAACTATTGTATAAAATGTTTGCTTCTTATGAAATTTAATAATAAGCATTTAAAGGAATAAAATTGAATTTGGAGGAAAATGCTGCATTAACTTTTGAGCTAATTTCAATTTGTCTTATACCATGCAGATTTGTAAATAAATTGTTTTGAATAAATTTGACGATTTTTTTTTTTTTTTTGAGAAAGAATAAGAAAATGATATTTTTACAAAAAATATAAATGTCATGTGAAATTTGAGCATTATTACATGAGCATATCGTTAAACAATATTACGTGACCATACCGTGAAGACTTTGAACAGAAGCTATCATAGTTTTATTCATTTATCATAAATCATTATCATAAGAAAAAAAAAAGAAATCAAGTTTCTTTGTATCAAAGAAATTGTAAAATGCGCTGTAAATTTAACAGGATTTATTAAATTTCGAAATTTCTCAATCACCTCTCTGCTTGGGAAAAAAAAAAACTGGGCTGAAATGAAGATCATGCTTATTGTTAAAATTTAAAAAAAAAAAAAACGAAACATTGGACAAACTTTAAAAGAATACGAGAAGTTTTCTTTTTTTAAAAAAAAAAAAAAGCTGAAATTTCTTTTAAAAGAAATCAACAAATATCAGTAATCGGAAGGACAAAAGAAAAAAAATGTATCAAATCATTAATTACATAAAATTTATTCAAAATATTTAGCTTAATTACTTTAATTTATGACTATTTGAAATGATCAATAAGGTCTAGTACAAAATAAAAAAAGGCAGCTCGTGAAGAATTTTCATAAAGATAGAATAATACGTAAAAAATTGGTAATATTCATAATAATAACATTCACAAATTTAAATTTTAATAGTTTAAATATACAAAAAATATCATATTACGTCTCTTTAACATACTAAAATGCGACAATTTTAATCAAACATTAATAATTTTACGAATTTATTTCATGAATGAGTTTGTTTTAATGAAAATTTACTATTGTAAATGTACAATTAATCTATTTTTAGAGCATACAATATCGAATGGGAATTATTAAGTGGTCTATTAATGTTATCATTGCTTGTTTTCCTTCATTTCCGAAGGAATGAACGAATTTTAAGGCTTGAATTTATGTCTAAACTTAAAGTAAGTTATAAATTCAAATTATCATATGAGCTAATATTATGTAAGGATAGATTTTTTGCTGAAAATGAATTTGCAAAACGAGAAACATATAATTTTACATGAGAAAATTTGTAATGTAAAAAGATGAGCATTATTGATTAATTAGACAAATTGCGTTTGCTCTTCTCGCTGTTTGCCTTTTTATTTTAATTAATAAAAAAGTTAAAACAAAAAAAAAAAAAAAGAAAAAAAAGAAAACAAGAAAGACAGAAAAAAAAA
>NW_018108380.1:42282-49239 GCF_000183805.2 Loa loa | reverse complement strand
TTTATTTTTATCTTATTTGTCTTTTCTTTTGTTTCGTTTTTTTTTGAATATTTATATCTGTATAGCAAGAATTGTTATATTAATAAATACCGATAAAATATTAATCATACATATTACAGGAATTAGACGAGACATCGAATGCAGAACGAATTGAATTAGCTAATCAACAAATGCTTCAAAATGCTTTACCGTCACATATTGCGCAAAGTTTCCCGATCAAATCTGATCTTTATCATCATATTTGTCATAGTGTTGGCGTAGCTCATATCAGTGTATGTTACATTTAATGAATTTTCAATAAAAATTAACATATTTGATTTATTATAGTCTTGATATGCTTGAATTAACGGATGCTATTGAGGAGGAGAAAAAGGAATAAAAAATTATCGAATTATTAACATAATATATACAAATGCATATGTTATGAAATATTTTATTTTCTGTCAAATTTTACATGATGAAATAAATTCTAAGCCACAAACAGAAAATTATGCAAATAATTGTAGAATAGAAAACGAAATAAATAAGGAAATTTATTAATTTAAAATAGTGGAAAATTTATAGAAATGAAAATAGCAAAAAAAAGATCCATTATTATTTAAAAGTTTAAAAACTATTTTAATTAAATTACTACTCCTTTCGATTTTTTCTTTTTTTTTTGCTTTCATTTATAGATTTTGAGCGATGATAATAATGGTGAAGCTGCTGTAAGAAATCTCAAAAATTTAATATGCATTTTTGATCAGGTAAATATTTGTTCATTTTTTCCAAAATTTATTTTAATTATTCAATATTATTTATGAAATCAAAAAAAAAATCCTTTGATCTATTTTAGATTGTTATGCAACATCGTGGAATTGAGAAAATTCGAGGATGTCAAAAAAATTATATTGTTGCAGTGGGTGTTATTCCAGAATTTTGTAAAAATGTTTGTTCTTATATTATTTATAAAATTGCAATAATGCAAATCTTTTTCGTTAAAAATAAATACAATGCCATAAACTGAATTATTTAAAATTGGCACTTTTTATATTATACTGAATTATTTCATTATTTAAATTAAAAATTGTTTTAAACTCGTGAATTAAGAAAACAGTATTGTATCATGTATAAATTTAATTTAGCAGTGCATGACTGCTAATTAAATTTTAGCACTTATGAACAAATTATCCGAATACTTTTAATATTCATTTAATTATTTCAAATTTTCCTCTATTGTCATGATGATATTTTTGATACAAATAAAGGTTCACGACACGCCCTCAACAATTGGTGACTTGCTTGCTGAACTTACGCAATTTGCATTAGATATTTCGGCATTTGCTGCTGATCATGGTATTTCCTTAAATATCGGTAAGCAATTTTAATTTTAGAATACAAATGATTAATATAACTTTTTCTTCATAACTGATGTTTACTTAAATGATATATATGCGTGGAATTGAAATTATCCTTATTTGATATCGAAATATGGGGTGGAAATTCGAAAATTTTATTACTCATAAAATCATTTGCATACTGAATTGGTTTATTTTCCGATTCAGAACATTGTATTTTACTGTAAATACACGTTAAAATTGAATTCAATATAACATTTAATTAATATAAAATTGATTTCCGTGAAGAAACATTTTATTCCTTGTGTGTTTTTGAGTATTGATTACTTTAAAAAAACGATAAAATAGAACTAAAATATATGATTTAATGGAATTTTCCTTTTGGCTGTTGAAATTTTGACATATAAACAAAAGAATAATTAAATGTGAAATATATTTCAGGTATTGATTGCGGATCCGTTTTATCAACAGTTGTAAACAGTCAAAAGCCTACGTATGAATTGATTGGTATGCCGTGTTTGGGTGCTCGTACCTTAATGCAACATGCAAATTGTTACGGTATTATGGTATCTGAAGAGATCTATTTAGCTTTAAGGCCAAGGAATTTCAATTTTGATTCAAGACCAATCAAAATTTCGAAAACTCTTAATGCATATGTATTCGAGGATAATTACCCGGATACTAGTTATCAGGCTGATGAAACAGACATCAATTCATCATCTCTACCACCAGAACAAAATTCAACATCACAAAATCCGTTAGAGGTTCTTCTGACGATTAAATTTCTTTGCTTTTATTTCTTAATTTTTCGTTTATTTTCTTGTTAGAATCAGATGTTCGATCATTCCGGATTATTCCGGATCTTAGACAATCCTATTCCTTATTTTTTTTCAGATGTTTGCTTCGATGAATTCTTCATTCTCATCGGAAGTATATTCAATAGATATTGGGGTTGAAACCGATTCAGAAATGGAATGGATTACACCGGAAATGTTATTGTATGAGAATGCTCAACTTAATGCACAACCATCAACTTCATCCGTACAACCTCCAACACATACCAATCAAAATTATTTTGATTCACAAGCATATTTGTCATCTGATTCACAGGTATATTTCTTTTTTCCATAAATTTTGAAATTTGATAATTGTTTAAGACAATTTTCATCGCATTCTTTATTTTTTTAAAATATATTTTATAAAATTTCCGCAACAATTTTTGTTTTCGAAAATGCTGATGATTAATT
The DNA here is from genome assembly GCF_000183805.2 of Loa loa. Lineage (NCBI taxonomy): Eukaryota > Metazoa > Nematoda > Chromadorea > Rhabditida > Onchocercidae > Loa > Loa loa. The sequence continues at coordinate 46,655 of NW_018108380.1, read as the reverse complement.
TTAAACAAACGTTTAAATGAAATTTTAGCAATTTAATAAAAAGCAATGAAAATGAAAGTTGAACTATTAAATGTAACTCATTTAAAATTAAACAACAACAATTAATCAAATCATCTTTCATATATTTTACACGTAAAATTTGTATATATTTTAATGATGAAAAGCAAAATAAATTTAAATTTCGAGCTTTAATCTCTAATAAATAAATTAAATATAGAATAATATTGGTCAAGTTGAAAATTTAACATGTTTAGGGTAACCAATCGGTGACACCGGAACGAAGTCGTAGTCGGCGATTTTATATGGGACGGATACCAAATTGGTTGAACCGATCGATGACATCGGATAAAAGTCGAGTATTTGATGAAAATGATAAGCTTGCTGCTGCAGCAAGTCGTGTTGATCGGATGCTAGCTGAGCTAACAGCAATCGCTAATATTGATCCAACACCTGAAGATCATCCATTTCCAACTGCACTTTCTACCTCAACTAGAAGCTTGAGGTAAGCTGAAAATGATAAATGCAAAGAAAGATAACATGATAAATTACATTAAATAAGTCAAATGAATTTTATATTAGTAAAGTTGCAAATTTCAATGTTCTTTTTTCTTTTTTTTTTTTTTTTTTAATTTAAAGGCGCGATCTCTCAAGCGCTTGCCATACTGAATACGATAATGCTGAATCAGAAGGCAATTGGTCCGATTCTGAAATGCTTGATGGTCGATTGGAGCGACTTCATAAAACTTTAAGGTCTTGCTCAGAAATTTCATTTAATTTTTCTACAACATTATTTTTATACAGCATTCACTACATCAATTATATCATTTTATAGTTAGGAAAATAATATTTGACTCCTTAATAATTAATTAAAGAAATAATTTGTTTTAATATCATACAATAATTCAGTAATTACAGAGATTGTAATCGTTTAAGCAATCCGCAACGGAGGAAGTATAGATTATGGAGTCAAAGTGATAATGGTAATGATGCTGATATCGACAGTATCTGTTCATCTATTGGTACATCATCCTTTTTCAGTAATCTTCGATGGAATAGGTTATGTTTAAACACATTTCATCATATTTATTTTGCAAATTTGAAGTTAAAATGCAAACCTTATATAAATAAACAGTTATAAATATGTATACATTATAGCAATACAGAAATAATTTGTATCAATTAATAATTGAATTGATATACAAAATATTTTATTTATTATTATTTTTTTCTTAATAACAATTGTTTATTAATTGTTTATCATACTATTGTTGTAAAGATTACATCTGCACAATAATTTAGCTTCATTTCTACTTAAGAAAAATATGGTAACTATAATTAAAACTATTATGATTTATAATAAATATATCCAAGAAATGCATAGTAGTTATTAACAAGCAGCAATATTCTCAGCAATTTGTAGTTCATTTTTAACTTGTAATTAAAAAATACTTTAAAAAAATCTCAAAAAATAAATCAAATATTTATTTAGTTCAAAAACAAAAAAATTTTTTTTTTTTGAAATGGATAAATTTTTTTACAGACATAAACTAATCGATCTGTCACTTTAATTCATCATTAATATAATAAAGTCAAAAATTTTTCTCTAAAAAATTATATTCTTTATATATTCAAAAGTTAAAATTTTTCTTTTATAAATCATATAATTAAAGTTGAAATTTACATTATAGTGTTCATTCGATTGGTTATGAAAATGAATACGAATTTGCTTCCAAAGAAGATCTCAAAGAGATAGCTCGTAGCCAAATGGAAGCATTAAGTCGTGATATACGTATGAGTTTTGGTGATTATCAGCTTAACACCTTTTCAAGTAATGATCCTTGAAAATAAAAACTAATTTAATTAATAGAAATTTCAAAAGAGGAAAAGAAGTGAAATAATTAAAAAATGTTACGTAAAGAATTCAGGATTGATTATCACTGAAAAAGCATATGAATGTACTATTGGTTAAGTCAAAAAGGTTTAATTAGAAATTTCACGAAAATTTAAAAGTTTACAAATTAGACAAATTTTATTTATTAGCCTATTTTTATTTCGAATACATTACGAATTTGCCAATATCTGTTTGTACGATTTAGAAATCATCTATGATAATTTTGTCTATATCATTTATCATGTTTTTGGAAGTATTTATTATATCAAATTTTGTTCTTAATGAATCCTTAATTTTGTTTAATTCATTTTATGTTTTTTGTTATGTTCATATTTTTTGTTTCATTGCATTTTCTTTCCTTCCTACATCGATCAACGAACAATATAATTGCTTGCCGAAATTTTGTTTTTTTTTGTTTTTTTCCTTTTTACATTATCATCGACAAAAATTTCATGGCTCAATTTATTTGCTGATTTTTTGTATTATTCGAGATCAAAGATCATCGTTTACTTTTATAATTTATCTTGATGTTAAATACAAAAGATAGTGATAAAATTAAATTTAAAATCGATTCGCTATTGACAAAGCACTTTTTACATCATACAGAATTTTCATTAGAATATTTTTTTAACCAGCAATAAAATAGATTGAAATATTGAAATTTTGACATCACAGATAAAAGAATTGAAAATTAATTTTTCAAATCAATATTATAGAAATTTGAATTCAGAAGGATTCCGACATTTATTCCTCACCACGCATTGATATCCCTTTATTAATATTAATAATCAAGCTTTAGTTAGTGGAGCGTTAAAACTTCCGGAATACCTATTCGTAATAAAACCAGAAAATGTAAATCTAATTAATCGGGCTTAATTAAGTTTGTAATTCAAAAAGAGAATCAAAATATATCGTGCCTGACATTGACTATTTCCGCATCATAAATAATATACACCAAGAAGAAGTAAAGGTGACATCATCGAACTATGACATTGTTTTATATGTTACCGAAAGCAAATGAAGAAAAATTGATAAGCTTTATCACTTATTTCCTCTTTGTCCCTCTCATAGCTATAGCTTATTTCTATCTCCAATTAGTGAATGTTTAATTGGCCCCAATAAATTAATGAATTCTTATTTATGATTATATTTATAACATAGGTTGTTATCATTTTTATTATCAATTAGCTAATTAATTACTGATTATTAAAAATATTTTCTGGAAAAAAAAAGTTGACGAAGGAATTTAGGAGATAAATGAACGAACAAAACTTATTTTTGGATTTATAAAGTGCTATCATTCATTTTGTTAGCTATTATCTTTTAGCAATAACATTTGTTATCATTAATTAATCAATGAAGCTTACTTGAACGTTGCTGTAATCGCTTTCAATATTTGATTTCAATTAAAAAAAAAAAAAAAAACAAATAAATAATTCCCACTAATTAATTTTTATTTTAATTACGTTTCTATTATCGTAACATTTTTTTTTTCTTCCTTACATTTCACTTTTGGCTTTTTTTTTCATATTATTTTCTTATTTTCGTTGACAATAAGGTAATGCATTACAATACAAATAAAACAATAAATGGTAAGTTTGGAAAATTTGAATGCGAATTATTACTCATTTGTGAATAATTTTTAGTATCAATATAAATTATTCATTAATTAATTAGGATGATATTTGTTTAAGATTTGAAATATTTATTTTAAGCTTTATTTAAGGCTATCATAATATCATTTGAAACTTGTATATCGATTGAAAACATTGAAACACTTATTCATCCATTCATTCATTCATCCATTAAATGATATCATAATTAAATTCAATTTAATCAATATGAAAATAAAGCATAAAATTTACATAATAACATAAATCCATTTAAAATGAATTTAAATTTATCGAAAAAATTTTTATAAAATTGTCAAATCAATTTTTTCGTTCTTTTTAAATTTTTTTTAGATTGATTGATTAAAATTTTACATACCAATTTTAATAAATTACTCGTTCATTCATTTACTCATTCACTCATTAAATGATAACATAATTGAATTCAATTTAATCAATATGAAAATAAAGCATAAAATTTACATAATAACATAAATTCATTTAAAATGAATTTAAATTTGTTGAAAAAATTTTTATAAAATTGTTAAATCAACTTTTTTTTTTCATCCAATCATTCTTTTTTTCTTTTTAAATTCTTTTAGGTTGATTGTGTTTCTTAATTAATCGTATCACTTTAGTACATTTTCCGGCTCCATCTTCAATTATTCGCGCTTCCTGAATGATTACTCGAGCGGGTACTAAACGAAACGTGTAATCACGTTTAATGAATTGACACGTATACGATAATAAATTAAGGCATGCGATACGTTCTTGTACTAATCCATTACTACATCCTTCTTCTTCACTGCAATATTTTCATTATCACAATCAAAAATTTTAATTTAATAATTAAAATTTTTTTAAATTAATTT
>NW_018108380.1:36137-42138 GCF_000183805.2 Loa loa | reverse complement strand
TTTTTACTTTTGCTAATAATTCAATCATATTTTGCCAATGATTATTTTGTGATTTTTGATTACAATCAATTAATCGTTCTTTAATCACTTCTGCTAATCGTTTCTCACGTATATCACGTGCTGTTTGTGGTGGAAATTTACGTTGAAATTCTGTTGCAATATAATGAAAATCTTGTGAACAATCTGAAATCGTTTTTTTTTTTCAATTATTATTATTAAAAATTATTAAATTATTAAAATGACAATTAATAATGAAATATGACAATTAATAATGAAATGACAATTAATAATGACAATGACAATTAATAAAATTAAAAATAATAAATATAAATAAAAATAATAAATATGACAATTAATAATGAAAATATTTTTCCCACATTTTTTTTTTTTAATGATAAATTAACTTTAAGATATCTTTTTTATAGTTTGAAATATTTTGGAAATTGTTTTAAAAGAAAAAGGAACAGAAATTTTGGACTATTAATAATAAATAAAAATATGAATTTCAGGAAAAAAGAAAGCATAATAAAAAGAAATTATTTTGATAATATAATTTAACTCATAAACTTTTTTAATATCAAAAATGAATTCTCTCCACTCCCTGAAAAAAAAAAGAAAAAAATTTAGAAAAAAAAAAAAAATGAAAACCGGTCATTTTTTTTCCCTCTTCTATTCAAATCAATTATGAATTTTTATAATTTTGCTATGAAATTTAAGTGTTGAAATAATTTAAGGAAAGTAAAAATTTTGATTAAATTTATGAAAAAAAAAGGGGTAAATGTAAAATTAAAAAAAATTATTTTAGAAAAGTGTAAAAGTTATTGGTCACACTGACCTAATGATCCAATTGTACAATTCAATAGTTATCGTAAATATATCATGAAATTTATTCTGGTGATATTTTTAAACAGGTAGGATTTAAACTGGTAGAAAAACTTTTTTTTCGGAAATTTTAATTTTTTTTTTCTTCTGAAAACCTTTATTCCAAAGTTTTTCAATGGAATAATTAATTTAGAAAGGTTAAAAAAGTTCGATAAATTCAAATTTTAATACTTCAAATTAATTCTATCGTAAAACAAAAGAAAAGAATAGGGAAAAAGAAAATTAATTTCAACAACAAGTTTAGGAGCTATCATCATATTATGCAAAAAAATGAACTGATTGCATTTTAATTAGTCTCTAATTAAGGTAGTAAGCAGTAATTCTGATAATAATAAATATGTGTCAATCAAAATAATTAATTATGAACAATTAATTTCTTCCTGACTTGAATAATCATGAACGAAATACTTGAACAGATTAACTTTTGCAAAGATACATGCAAAAAAAAAAATGACAATTAAAAAACATTTCGACTACCAAATTAATTTAATTAAATTAAAATTAATTGTTTACTGGGCATTTCTCAAATTTATTGATATTTAAGCTAGAATTAAACTTATATCTAATCAGATTTTAATCACTTTTAATTAGTGTCATTTAATTATAATCTTTTTGCTACTATTATATTTTTCAACCTATTTTACATATTATCGTATCGTTTCTGTTATATATTTTGAAAATGTTAAAATTTGGGAAATGCCAAAAATTGGAATGATTGTTAAATTAGAAATACTGTAATCTGGTAAATTCAAAAATCTGAAAAGATAGCTTAAGATATTAACAAATGTATTCTGTATAATTGATTAAAAGTTAAATATTTCACAAAGTGTTAGCAAATGATTCGTTTCATTTGAATTAAAAACAATTAAAGCCAATAAATTAATTAATTACAAACTAACATGGGAGCATTAATGATTTCATCAAAGTATGAAAATAAAATTATGCTATAAGCTTGTCAATTTGTTAAATTTTTTTCATACTAAATACAATTGAGTATTATATGAATTAGTCTGTTTAAGAAAACATTTTGAATATATCAGAAATGAAATGTAAAATCAACCAATTAAACAAATCTTTAATTACAATATAAATTTTAATTATAAATAAGTGTAATTTTTCGCGGCAAACACGAAAATTATGCTTATTAAATTCGAAAAATTTTAAAATAGTAAATTAGATTAGTAAAATAGAAAATTTTAAATAAGCCATTATTTTCTCATACATTAACAAAGCGAAACGATAGATTGTACTGGTCAATGGTTATCAACCTTTTGGCTACTTAATACGATTAATGGACATTTGAAAGCGAAACGAAGGAAAAAAAGATGACAGTATTACTGAATCATATACATGAATAATTTTAAGTACTCAATTAAACAAATTAATTATAATTCTCGAAATTTTTACACTTAGAAAAGAGTAGAATGTAATAAATCGTTTCAGTAGCGAAAATAAATAAACTGTAATAACGGTGAATTAATTAATTACAACGGAGTGGAACAACCACCGAAATAATTTCGAGTAATTTTTAATTATTGATATGATCAGGAAGGGATCAAAGGAATATTTAGCGATAATTACTTTTTTTTTCTTTTCTTTTACTCCCTTCTTCAAGAAAATTGGCTAAAATTATTATTATTGTAATAAATTAGATAAATAAATAAGTGAGCAAATAAACAAATAAATAAATAAACAAGCAGGCAAATAAATAAATAAACAAACAAACTAAATAAATAAACAAACAAATAAATAAACAAGCGAATAAAATAAATAAATCAAGCATATATATATACGATAAATTAACAAATAAGAATAAATAAAAGAAGTGAATGAATTAAAAAAACATTCAAAAGAAATGAATAAATAAATTAATTAATTAATCAACTAATTAATCAATTAAATAAATAAATGAACAAATAAGCAGGCTAGTTAATTAATTACATAAATCAATTAAATGACTAATCAGTGATTTTTTTAATTGAAGATTCTTTTGTTACCGTTAAAAAAAAAATTGTATTGCATATACATATTACTATCATAATTAAAATTAAACACTATAATTGAAAGTAATCATATTTGAAATTGATTACTTATTGTTTGTGCATGTTGCAAATAATGCTTTATTGGAAATCATTGATGAATTAAGATGAAAATTTTATTTTCCCTTTCAATTTCCATAAGATTCGAAATTTTTGTTTGAATGAAAAAAAAAAAATTAGAGCTTTTTCTCTCTTTCATCCTTTTTATTTTTTTTTCTCTCTCTCTCTCTCTCTCTTTCTCTCATTTTTATTTATCTGAAAAAGATGAGATGAAAGACAATTAAATGAAACTTGTTTCTTTTTTTCATCCAATACTGTTAGATGTAATTGGAATGTTGAAATGAATCAATTGATGAAAATTATGATTTGATAATTTTTGTTAATATCTAAAATTATACTTAAATATCTAAAATCTAAAATACCTAAAATTCATTTATTTCTAATCATTCTAAAGTGCCATTCTTTGCTAAAGGTATATTATTGTAATTATCATTATTATCAGTTGGAAAACTTGTTGAATGATTGGAAGAGATATGTAATGTTATGGCACTGATGATGGACTGAAAACTATTTTATTATCTATTATTATCAATAATTATCCAGAATGATTGGTAAACAAATAGTTAAATAAATAGATAAATAAGTAAATAAGTAAATGAGTTAATAAATGAGTTAATTTAATGAAGTGAGTGTGAAAAAAAAATAGAACATATGTTGCTATTTGACATTAATATGTTTAAAAAGTAGAACAATTTGATAGGATAATTTAAATGAAATGATATGTAATAAAAGTCTTGAAAATAGTAAATTCCAAAAATATTGGAAATATTTAATTTTAAAACTTTTTTGAATTTAAGTTTTAAATTTATTTAGAGCAAAAAACATTTTCACACTCATAAAAATGATAATGAATGATAATTTTTTGATGATTTAATCATTTCTCTTCTAATTGATAATTTTGAAAATGTTACAAACACTTTTTTACATAGTCATTTTAATATTTAAATTGCAACAATATTTGTTATATTTCTTTAGCAAATATTCTTTTTACTGCTAGAAATATTTGCAAAACTTTTTGTCTTCGAATTTTTAAATTTTTATTAAATTTAAAAAGAAACAATTTTTTTTTTAAAAAAAGATCAAAATACCGTACCAAATGAAGGAAGTGTTTCATTAAACCATAATGAATTCGATGAAATTTGCTCAGTTGAAATTGCTGATTGAGATTTAATATTGCCTAAGGCAACGGATGAAGTTGTAACGGGAATGGATAATGTTGTCGTAGTTAATAACAATGATGATGATGATGATGATGATGATGATGATGGTGACAGCAAACGTTGGAAATTTTGTGACAATGGATTTGGAATTGAAACTTGAGATATTGGTTTACCTTGCTGAATAGGAGGTAATTTAAATGTATTTTCAAATCGAATTTTAGGATTTAGTTGATTAGTTTTATTAGTTTGAATAATTGTACCAGCTAATTTTTTCCTTCCTATAGTTGATTGAAATTGATTTAAATGAATTTTAGAGTTTTGTAATCCGGTTTGAATAAATTTTGATGGAATAATAGTAGTAGTAATATATGTAGTAGCAGTAGCAGTAGTAGTAGTAGTAGTAGTAGTAGTAGTAGTAAAAGTAGTAACAATTGGAATAGTATGATAAGATTTTGCTCGAGGAGCTTGTTTTATTGAGATTTGAATATTTTGATGTTGATTTTGAAATTTAGATAATTTAGGTTTCACTTTTATTGGTTGTTGCGGAATTGTTGTTGTCTGTGAAAAAGGTATCGTATTAGCTGATTGCATCTGTAGTAAATATTAATATTTGTTATTGAAATATATTGGATGCATATTTGTTAAATTACTCATAAATTATTTTAATAATTAGCTAAAAATATTTTTTATTATCACAAAATTTTTTTCATTAATTTTAATATTGTAAAATGTAAAATATTTTTAATTTTACGAAGTAAAATTAATCGCTTAATGAAGTAATTAATTTCAAAAATGTCATATATCAATTATTTATTTCATATTCATGAATTATTTTAATAATGAACTAAAGATATTTCTTAACATTTCAAAATTGTTTTTCATTAATTTTAATATTGTAAAATCCGATTTTATGAAGTTGAATTAATCACTTAATGAAGTAATTAATTTCAAAAATTTCATATATCAATTAATCATTTCATTTTGGCATTTTATTAGAAAAATAAATTTTAAAAAAATTTTTTATTATCATTATAAGAAATGAAAGACTTAACAAATAGAACAACTGTTATTTTTTTCAATATAAATTATTGTAATTTAAAATTATTTATGCTAAAAAAGAATTACTCATAATTTTAATTTATTTCAAAAGTTTATTAAAATAGTGAACAAATTTCATCCATTTATTATGCAAATTAAATGAATAACCAAATTTTTTTTTTAAAAAAAAAGGAATGAAAATGTATAAAAGGAAACAAAAAATGATGAAAAATAAACCTTAATTGGTGGATGGAATTTTTGTTGAGATATATCGGGTGATTTGGTTATAATTCTAGCATAACTATCGATTGGTGATAAATTAGGATTCAAATCAAATCGTGTATTTGCAAATGTTTTTATCACTCTTGGCGGTAATTGTTGCGCATTAATTTGCATAAGAGCATTGATAATTAAGGATACAATTAATTTTCCAATATTTGATAACATTTTTAATCTAAAAGAAAATATTTACAAATAAAAATTTGAAATGAATGAAAAACATGAAATGTAATGATAAATTAGCTGATTAACTAATAGTATAAACTAATTCGTTAATTAATTAATCAATTAACTGATATATCTATGGTTATGATTTTTTTTTTTAAAGTAGAAACGAATAAAATAAGTTTTCCACTGATAATGATGACAATGATGGTGTGACGATAGCAACGACAATGAGTATTTCGGAAAAGGATGGATGAAAAGTTGCCAATCTGCAATCATCAATAAAGGATAATTAATACAACATACACGGATTTGTACACATCCACACATACACCCACACACAAACACACACCCACGCACATAACCGCACACCCACAC
>NW_018108380.1:34043-35547 GCF_000183805.2 Loa loa | reverse complement strand
AACTAACTAATAGTATAAACTAATTACATTAATTAATTAATCAATTAACTGATATATCTANGGTTTTTTTTTAAAGAGAAACGAATAAAATAAGTTTTCCACTGATAATGATGACAATGATGGTGTGACGATAGCAACGACAATGAGTATTTCGGAAAAGGATGGATGAAAAGTTGCCAATCGGCAATCATCAATAAAGGATAATTAATACAACATACACGGATTTGTACACACCCACACACAAACACACACCCACGCACACAACCGCACACACGCACACACCCACACACACCCACCTACACACACAGACACACGGACACTACACATATATACGGATAAATTTGAAAATGTATCATTTATTTCAAACAAGTTGAAAATTTTCTTACGTAAAGGATATCTTTTATCTTTTATCATTTAAATTAATTTATCATTATTTTAACAAAATTTACCACCAAATTTGTTCTTTTCATTAAAAAAATTATAAAAAATGCAAAATTTATAATAGATAAATTTGATCTTTCAATTAAACTTTAATAAATTCAATGCTTTAAACAAACATTGATAATACAAATTGTTTATCAAATGATAAGAATTTTGAAATGTAAACATTAATTGGGAAATGAATCGAAATAATTCACACTAATATATGAAGCAAAAAAAAAGGGATAAAATACAAACATCAAAAAAAAAAGGAAAAGAAGAATTAATTATCATTTTTTTTTTTTGAAAAATATTCGACTGAAAAAGAAAAAAATTTACAAATAGCCGAAAAGATAATAACAATGATTCAAAATAATAATTTTAAAAAAATAGAAAATTTTAAAATTTTTTAACAACTTTTTAATTTGAATCTTTCGGTACATTATTGAACATTTAAAAAGAAAAGAAAAAACGAAAAATTGATTTAAATTCAGTGATATTATCAAAATTGAAAAAAAAATTTATTAAGCTTAACAAAAGTATGTTACAATCACTGTTTTTTTATTTTTTTTTTTGCTGATATGATTATCTGTAAAAACGTTTTCCCATATGTTTATGACACTTATCTATTACAATTTTTTCCAGTAAATCATTTAAATCATAATCTGATCATATATTGATTGGGGTATTTATCACGAAATTATGGATGTAATTTAATTTTTTAATAGAATTATCACAATTGTAAGTTTTATGTTTCACAAATGCAGGCAATAAATATCGTTTTTAAACAAATTAAGCGATAAATATTATCAGTTCTAAAACTGTCTCATTTCTTTTAGTAATTAATTAAAGTACTTTAAAGCAACAACCAATGCCTCACCAATTCCATTAAACTTCAGGAATGAAACCTTATCCTAATTCAATTTAGCATAAGTTATATCCATAAGCGTGTGTATTGTTATTATTATTATTATTATTATTATTATTATTATTATTATTATTATTATTATTATTATTATTATTATTATTATTATTATTATTATTATTATTATTATTATTATTATTATTATTATTATTATTATTA
>NW_018108380.1:19670-33565 GCF_000183805.2 Loa loa | reverse complement strand
TTTTTGATTCGTTTTGTTATGGAAATTTTGTCCAACGTTGGAATTTTTATGCGAAATTTTTTTGTTCATAAATTATTCATTTAAAAAGGGAAAAAAATAAATTATAATTTTCCTGAAACATAAATTACGTTTCTTCTTAACAACAGATGTACAAATTTGGTTTTTCTTTTCAATATATATCTGATTTTTACTTTTATTTTTTGCCAATTATGTATTTTTACTATGGGGCCATAATTTCGTTCTATTTATGCAAAGTTATTGATGACAGCTTTTGATAGTTACGTTTCACTTTCGATGTCGAGAAGAAAAAAAAAACTTTCCCATGTTTTCGAATATAAAGGCATCATACTTTACCAAGCGATAGTCGGCATTCTGGTGTTGAATTTGCTCGCATGAAGTAGTTTATAGTGAGAAAATTTTCAATACTTCGTTGAATTTACATAGTTTTTTGTTTTTTCTAAAGAAAAGTTAAATTCTCCTATGAACTTTGGTAAGAGGAAAAATAAAACATTATTTTGATTCTTCATTTAGTATTACTCGTCATTGTAGTAAGTGCAGATGAATTGAAACGGTTGGAAACGGCATGGGATGGTCGTGATCTAATTACGGAGGATGAATTTTTTACCGATGTTCTGTGCCATCCCGGGATTCCACGCGCCACACGTACACGTATTTTCGCCAAGTTTTGCCAGGGATCATCTAAACTGTCATTTCAAAATTTTGTCGTCGGAATTGTCTTGCTGACAAAGGTGGATGAGGATATACGACTTGGTATATTGTTTTCTGTTATCATTTATTTATCAATATAGTAAAAAATTATTGGCATAGTTAATTTTCAACTTATTTAAACTAATTTCCAAAACCTTCCGAATATCTGTTTTCCGTTGTGGGCTATGAATTTAATGGAAGTGACTAGATTATGAGTAGGAATCCATTTCAAATAAATTCTTTCAGAATTTTTAAGAAGTGAACATGAGGTAGCACAGTGGGTCGAACAACCGCCTCAGCTGACATCTCGCCATTCGGAAATTCACTATAATTTCTATCAAGTACTTGCAGGCGTTACACATCGTAAATCTTGATACATTTTCATCTAATTTGAGGAATTACTTGATTAACCGTTAAGTGTTATTTCTTGTTTGTGATTCGGGTGGCGAACATACGTAATTTCAGTGATAATCTGCTAATCTTCTTGTTTCCTTCTCGTTTTCGCTTTTCCACTTTTCATTTTCTTTTTTTATTACTGTCTCTTCACTTCTTTTAAAAAAAATTCTTAGATTTTGAGCAGGCACCTGAACACTGAAACTGAAAAACTTTCTCTCAGCGTGTGTTACAAGCACACACACTTCGTTTGCATCTTTAAGCTAAATGAATCATTATTTTGGTACACTTTATAACTTTTCATGCTGAAACAGCAAATGTATGAATGAGAAATTGATACTCGAATTAAATGTGCTTGTTTGGCAGATGTAATTGTGCAAAACCATATATATCTTGCAGATTTCAGTTTTTTGAAATTTCAGTCGATGAACAAGAAGTGGAAGAGTTGGAGAAAGTTTTTGGTTCGATCAACGACACAAAACTGTGTAAACTTACTAAGAATGGTTTCGGTGCGTTAGTTGGTGGTGCCATTGCGGATCATTTTATTAATGGCTTATTCCGCGCATTTGATGAAAATGACGATGGATTGGTGGATTTCAAAGAACTTGTCTGCGGTCTTTCTGCTTCCTGTCGTGGACCGCACACAGCTCGTCTTAACTGTAAATATATCATTGTTTCTTTTCAGTATACTGCTCTATAGGGATTTTGATGACGGTAATTTCAAAAACAAATTTTGGAAGTAATTTACAAAAAACATAATTTTAGTGATGTGTAACGTGCTTTATCAATATTCCTTCAGTTATTGCTCAACTTTTCGACTCAGATGGTGATGGTTATTTATCAAAAGAAGACATCCATTCCCTTTATGCGGATTTAAATCTCGTAAGTGCTTTTTATACTCAAGAAATTTGAGTAATATTGTTTTATGCATCCCTTATGATTATTTATTGATTTTTGCATTCCTTAGGATTCTCAACATTTTCAAGTACTTTAACATTTGATTTCTGTCGTTTTTTTTTCTGTTGTTCTTTTATAGGATAATGCATTGCAAACTATACATACGGATGAATTGGGTCGGGCATCGTTAACAGATTTTGTTTGTTGGGCAAACGAGACAAAATGTGTGAACGATTTGCTTGAAATAATTGTTCAGGTATTTGTTTGAAATTTCGACTTTTTGTTGTTTTATCTGATTATGCATCATGATAAACTCTTCCAAATGTTTCAGATTGGACATATTTGTTTGGGATTGCATCCATGCTCTGCTGAAGTTGAACTGACGGTTGTATGGTGAGTTTTTAAATTATTCATAGAAATCTATTAGAACGCCATCAAAGTTAACTTGAATATTGTTTTGAAGAATCGTCGAATCATGTTATAGTAATAAAATAGATGGGCACTTCTCTCTTCTTAAGAATCATTTCAATTTTTTCATTAAAGTGGATTCAAGCAACGTGTTCAGTTGGATGCATTCGCCGAGTGGAATATTGTTTCATCGGAATGGTGGCGACAGTGGGTACACGCGTTAATGTCAAATTCTAAAGTGCCTCCTATCAATAATGCTTCAATTATTACTGTCAAACAGAAAAATGATTGGTCTTATAAGGTCTTTTGTCATATTACTTTTTAGGAACAAATTTTTACGCTTAATAATAAGATGATAAAGTGGAGGGATAAATCCGTTCGCTAGTACAATTCATAACAATCAAGTTTTTTAATATTCATCTTGGATAATAACTTTTGCTTTTCTCTTATTTACTTCATATCATCATTTTTAGGTTCCATCTTTATCAAATGAAGGTGCTCCTTTAGCACAGAACTTAGTGCTAAATAAGGATTTTGAAGCTTTAGCACCTTGTCTCTGGAAAGCACTGTTGCGTTGGCACGGAAGTGCTGCTCGTGAGGGTATTTCGCTTCAGCGACGTATTCTTCCGGCAAGAATTGTAGATCCAGCAGCAGCGAATTCTACGGGATCTATTATCGAGCTGTATCCACTAACTTTATTAATTTTAAGACACAGTACTGCTTCCGGTGGCTGGTTACATTCTGCTTTCGGTTTGTGCTAATTCTGACTTTTTTAATCATTTTCATTTACTCGTCTCTGAAACATGCAAGAGAGAATTCAAGACACATTTAACCAGTGAATTTGCTTCTATCCCTTACGTCTGGTAGGGCACTGAACTAAAAGAAAGAACCACTCCTAAAAATGAATTCCTATATAATAATGAAAAATTTATACTTTGTCTAAATTTAAGATCGAAAATCATTCCTCCGATTTTCTCATTGCAGAATGGAATAAAGAATCTTCTCTTCGCAGATTACCATGGTGTGTAGTTTCGGAATCACGTATTTGTACTATTGAGGAATTGCTCGAACTTCTGGCACATCAACTGCACATAAGTGATGTCGAATCAGCTCGTTTATGGGCTGTTGAAATCGATGGTTCACCGTGCAAACGGTTACTTGACAATGATTCAGTCACCCTTAATGATCTCAAAATTCAGCAAAGCGCACAAGTACGCTACTTTATGTTTCTTTTTTTTTGACAGTTTTGCGATTTTCTATGGCTTGCTTTATGTCACTTTTGTTATATGATAGTGAAATAGAAAATAATTCATTGTACGATATCTTTACATAACTATACACTAATTGTATTCTTAAACTCATTTGCAGCCAAATTAGTTTAAAAACTTGGAAACGAAAGACATCACGTACATCACAAAAACAGGAGAGACTAAGTAGTAATACAGCTGTGGATCACCTGTTATAGGGGATCATAACAGTTATCTAAGACAAACCGTTTTATTGCTTTAAATGTTTGGTGGTATTATTTTACCTGAACGAACTTTCAGTTACTTCTGGAATTACGTAACGCTGACATGAGTTGGCCGGAAGAAGTTAGCTGTTTGGAAAGCAGCAATGCTGAAGGTTACACTGCGGACAATTCGGATTCTTCATATATTCTTGGCATCACTGGCCTGTACAATATGGGTAATACCTGCTACATGAACAGTGCTCTGCAGTGTCTCAGTAATACACGACCACTTACAAATTATTTCATTGAAGGCCGACACAAGGATGATATGAAAGGGTTAACATTGTTTTTGATAAGAGAAATATGTGATTAGTTTAAAGTAATTTTGTCGGTGATTTCTTTTTCTTTTTTTTTCAATTTTTATTTTTTGAAGGTTAAAATCAACGGGGGTAGTAGCTACGGAATATGCGAACGTTGTGAAAGAATTATGGTCCGGTAAAAAACGCAATATTGCACCTATTAAATTACGTGTAAGGATTCTTTTTTTTCTCTCTCCCTGAAACCTTTTGATGGAGTCTTTGAGTATTTCTCTCTTTAAAATAGTTCATAATTTGTTTCTTGAGCTGTTCTATCGCATCCATCACGTTCTTTTACTGACATGAAGCTTGCAAACATCTCCCAGAACTCCTGCAAATTGATTGGAATAAAAAAAAGGAAAAGAAAGGAATGCTATTGTTGTTAACCTTGTCGATTTGAATCATGTAAATGTTTAATTTAGTAACACTCTTTTAACACTCAGCCTGCCTTGAGAAGCGCAGAAATGGTCTGAATAACAGGTTGAAAAGTTGCGGTATATCTGCAGTTGGGTTCATCCTATTTTTTTTTTTTTTTCACTGATTGTTACTTTATTCTCATGTTGGCAAAATAGATCTTTTCGATGACTTTTTTTTTCTTTTTTCTGAGGATCATCTACCGCTATTTTTACCACCATCTCATCAAGTACTACTTTCTTTCATTCCTTTCATTCATAAGAGTGTGTTATTTATACCACTCGGTTATTCTTTCTGGTTAACTTGACCCTATTCTATTCGAAATACAAAAAAGAAATGTTAGTTAAGAAATAACTATTTCGAAATAAATGGTGGCCGTAATTTTTGCTGTAATTTTCATTGTTTTTCAGGATGCAATTAGATGTGCTGGCCCAGTGTTTGCTGATCGGTCACAACATGACTGTCAAGAATTCCTATCCATTTTGTTGGATTTACTGCATGAGGATTTGAATCAGATTGAAAATAAACCATTCATTGAACTCAGTGACAGCGATGGCCGTCCAGATTCTGTCGTTGCTAAAGAGGTATTTTGCTTTATTTTTCGGTTTCTATCTTTTATTTAGAATGGAATTATGTAAAGAAAAAAAAATTATGTAAAAAAAAAATTTATGTAAAAAAAACATGGATTACACTGGAAGGATGGATGTTAAGTGCTAGATGTAGTGGCAGAATTTGATGATGTTTATTTTGATTCCGGAATAGCTTATATATTTCCAGTTCTTTTTTTGATATGTTAATCATGTTTTTTAGGCCTGGGATGCGCACTTAAAGCGGGAGAAAAGTATCATTGTTGATTTGTTTACTGGCCAGTTGCGTTCAACACTTACTTGCTTAAATTGTAATGCTATATCATGCAGGTAAGATGTCTTCTCATCTGTTTGCCTTGATTTTCAATATTGCCATTTCTTCTGGATCTACTTTTTTTTCTAAAACTAGTTTCAGGTTTGACGCATTCACCTGTTTGCAACTGCCCATACCTATTGATCAGTTGCTTCTTATCTCCGTTGTCGGTGAGTTTTTTATCTACTTTTTTGGTCACTTTTTTTCCTTATACTATGAGTACGGGACTGTTCATTACAGTGGTCAAGCGTGACGGACAAATCCCCATACGTTATGCGTTTCGCCTAAGCCACGATACTACAATCGGCATGTTCAAAATGAAACTAACAGAAGCTTCTAGTTTACTCCCTAACTCATTTCAAATTCTTTGTTTGAATCGCGCTGGCCAAATGATGGTATTTCATACATTTATATTCTGTCATTCTTTATTTAAATTTTGTTATGATTGTGTTTATTTTTATTTAATATTATATCTTATAATGGATGTACGTTCCTCATAATCAGGATTATATTTCAGTTTGTTTCATGTAACAGAGTAACATCCTGGCTAAAAATTCCTTGACTGTATCGCAAAAGATATGCATGTATATGTGGTAAAAGAAAATAAGTGAAATATTTTAATTCTCCGGTTTATTCTTGCACTTGTTATCTCTACTAAGTAAACAATACGCCGAAGACTTCTGCCTCCATTTTTTTGATTATTCTGTCTCTTGGCTTTTAGTTTTTTCGACAATAATAATTTAGCAAGGAGTTAACGAATCAATTGGCGATGATAAAAGTCCCATTACTATTTATCCAAACGACGCACTGCTTTATGCATTTGAATTGCCTGCTGAAGAAGATCAGTCAAATCCCGAATGTTTTGTAGCAGCGCCAACAGTGATTGCCGCTCATCGTAAAATGGTAGTTCTTTCAGAACAAAAGCAAATATTTAAAAAATTTCACTTTTATTGTTTTTGCCATTTTTGCTAATTGCGAATGATGGATATTAGCATGAATATAGGGATATAAGGATTTTTGATATATTTTGACTTTGCGAGTAGGATGAATAAGTTCCATTTCTACTATTATGGCATGTTTAATTGTATGGGTACAGTTTAAGTAACTTGGGAACTGGTATAGCAGTGTTACATGTTTTGCTTTTTTTTTAGTCCTAAACATTTCTTGCAGTATATAACTTTACTTTATCTTTTTATTGAGTATTTCTTACATCTTTGTATTTTCTAACTTATAATTGTAGCAATACAATGACTCATATTTGCTTGGCGCAACACGTGGTTGTACTGCTCGCGTTTTCGGTGTCCCACTCATTTTGCGATTCACACCGGTGAGTTACCTTGATAAAAAGAGTTGCCTCTCTGATAATTCTGAACAAAGATAGACGTATGAGTACTGCGTATTTCGGATTAGTAAAATCGGAAATGCATGTCAAGTTGTTGCAATTAAAGGGTAGTGTTTATTATTGCTTTTATGAATTACTAAAATATATGGGTATATTTAATTTAAATTTCGTATTTACAGGGCAAAACAACTGGTAATAAGCTATATGAGGAAGTTTGGCTATTGGTTTCACGGTTCCTAAAAAATGGTACCGCTGGAAAACAGCAACGCACTAGAGAAGCAAATCGTGCCATTGATGCGTAAGTTTATTTCACAGAAGTATAACGCAGAATCTCTCTTATATTATACATTACCGTTAAATTGTGTTTTCAAATATGATAATGGTTCCAAATGGGCATCGATAAGTTTATTAATTCCTTAGCTATTGCTGTTTCTGTTTTTGCAATATTACTTGATAACTTATAAGAATTCTTGTCATTTAAAAAAACTTCGCGAATTTTTTTTTCTTTTTTGTCCTGTTTTAGAGCAGAAGACATCCGAAATGGTTATCCATTTGATTTATGTTGCGTAAAGTTATCATTCGAGTGGTGTTCAAAATGTGCATGGCCAGCATTTTGTCGTGGTTGTGTGATTCTGAGCAACGATGAAATTATTGAAGACAACTTGATGGCAGTTGCAATCGATTGGAAACCAACTGCTCTCTATCTACGCTATCAACATTCCGTGGAACTGGTCAGAATTCTAATATCTGCTATAGAGACAAGTACTTTACGCTTGCTGCCATTGTGAGATCATATTATGATGAAAATGATAAATCTAATCATTCACGGTTTGATTGTTTCCTTCATACTATTGAGAATCGGTTGCTTTCTGAAACTTGATTCGTGATATTACGATTTTGCTCAAGTAAATTTTAGCTTCTAATTTCGACAATAATATCCTTATTTTAATTTGATATAATGAAACTTAGTTCTAATTGTTAATAAAGTACCAACATAAGGGTTGCTTGTTGTTACTTCGAAATTTGCAAAGCATTAGTTTTAGCTAATAGCAAGCTGGAAATGAAGCATTTCTACTAAAAAAAAGCAAAGGAATTGCTAAAATATTGTCCGGGCGTAGTTTTTAAGTTGTAATCAAGTTTATCATATCATTATATTACTACGTTGTTTTAATTCTGGTTAAGTTATGTCGAGATGATGGATCGGTCTTACAAGCTTGGGAAGTACATTATCGACCGTGTTCGTTACTTTCATGTTTGAATGATTTCATGCAAGCAGAACGTTTGGATGATGAGATAATGTGTAAACCATGTGGCAAAAAGTGTCCAACAACAAAAGCTTTGGCGATTTGGCGTTTACCTAAAATATTGGTTTGTTTTCATCTTTCTGTATGCAAGTAATCTGTTTTTCTTTATTTTTGGAGAACATTACTGTTATATAAATATAACCCATAGAATATCTAATTAGCGAATAAGCTATAGGGAGGCATGGTTCATGGTTGACATCATGATCTTTCTTAAGAGACTTAAATGTCATCCTACTATACATGTAGTTGCTTCAGTGAATAACTGGATTATCCGCATGATTCCTTTTTTCGTCTGTGAAGATGGTACCTTAGTCTTGCGCTGTGATACACATAAGTTTGAGTACTGGAAAATTAGATTTGTCAATAATGGATGGTATAATGGGCATCGCCGCCAAAGTTTTTATTGAGCTGGAACTTTTACATTTCATTTCTTCTACAGATTGTACACTTCAAGCGATTTGTTTGCGTAAAATCTGAGCGAAGATATATGAAATCTTGTAAAGTAGTAGACTTCCCACTGGAAAATTTGGATCTCAGAGAATGGCTTCGAGATCCAGACATTAAGACATCAACTAAATACAGTTGTTTTGCTATTGCTGTAAGTTTCGAACATTCATATTAAATTATAAGTAATTTTAAATCACTATTTTTTTTAGATTGCAGTTCGAAGAATAATTAGGTTATTTCAAACATTACGAGTTTGTTCTTTTCAGAACCATTATGGTGCCATGGCCTCAGGTCACTACGTTGCTTATGCTAAGAACAGTAATCAGTGGTTTAGTTTCAATGATAGTCGTTGTCAGGTAAATTTTTGATGATATCTAGGAATTCGTGTGAGTGAACTCTGGCTTAAAATTTGTTTAATGTTATGGACCAATTGCATTGCAGGCAGTGAAGGAATCACAAGTTGATAAGAAAAGTGCGTATCTGTTATTTTATGAGAGAATGGATTAGCTGTAATAAGAGTGCTAAGTTTTAGCGATATTGGGTCACATTCATTAACACTGCGAGAATTCGCTTGTTTTACATTTTATGCAATATTTTTCACTTAACTGAAATAATTTTATTGTCATTTTTGTACAAAGGAAACAAAATGATGATTTGTTGTACTTTATTTTGCTTAAAAGTCTTCGTAGTTTCATTCCTATTAGCATATTATATTTCCCGCGTGGGTCAATATCGCAGCGCATCCTTATTTATCTGAAGCATGACCTGGAATTCTGCTCCTTTTTGCATATGGAATTAGAAAATTTTATGCTTTTATGCTTACAGAATGAAAAACCACCTTCTTTGTGTCATTTCACATTCCCATATTTGAATTGATAAATCCAAGAATGTTTCTTTCCTTTCCTATATCTACAAACCATAGGGACAGAAATACATACTGCTTACTGATATGTTTGTTTTGCACTATATTCGTTAAAGCTTCAGTAAGTAGGATAAAAGTCTTTTCATCATCACGTTTATATCGTGATTTTCATAAAATCTAATTTATTGAGGCAAATCGGTCGAATTGCGAAATTCATGATTTAGAAAAATTGATTCTGAGATTTCAATGCTCGTGTTCTGAAAAACTGTCCAAAAGTTAGATTTTACTTGTACATTTTTTTGTTCATTTTTTGGTTTAGGCATTTTTATCCTTTGAATACGTGTCTTGTCATGTGACATATGTTTCGTGCAGTATTTTGTGCAGTATATGGCGTATTATTTTTGGAATAATCTTTTATTCATGTGTATTTAATTAGATGAGGGATGTAATTTAAAGGTGATAGCGGCATTTTTACACGAATAATTTTTTCTGGTCGAACAATCCATCGTTGAATTTTATCAGCAGTTCAATACACTTTTGTCTTTGGTACCTTTTTTAAAAAAAAAAGTAAAACGAAAGAAATTGGCTTTATATCACTTCAGATTTCTGTAACCTTTTGTTTTTATCAAAGAATAAATTCAGAATTGAATTTGAAAATATTCGTTGATTTTCTCTCATTGTTTCATTCCTCTTTTGAACAGCATTTTATATCTTCCACTTTTCCTGTCTTTCCAGAGACTATTTTCATTCCTGTTCAGAAATAATTGTGTAATTTTCTGTCTGTAATTTAATTTTCTATTTAATACTTGCTCATTAGTAATTGGTATTAGTTCGGAAAACATGTAAAATAAACGTTTTGCTTCTATTATTATTTATACACGCATATATATCCAGTGATAGATTGCATGATAATGAATCAGTTTGCCTAATGATGATACTGATGATGATGATAATATAAATGAGTTCTTCTATCTTTAATCATACATTCATCAATTTATCACCATTAATCAAGTGCAAATCTATCTTGGTTAGTATAATTGTTTAGCTTCTGAAATGGTGTAATTCAAAAAAAAAAAAAAAAGAAAGAATCTTATAAAATTGATGAGTATATAGGTATATAGATTTTAAATTTACTTTTAAACATAAACTTTTAGAGTTATCACTAATAGAGTTAATTTTAATAATGCGTATAAATTATATCTATATCTTTATCATTTCCATACTTTTTTTTTGTCATTATATTACGCTAATAATTAAATTTTAAAACTTCATATTACTTGTAATATGAGCTATTAACTGCTTAGTTCACAAAATAATTCCTAGCAAATGCTATGTGCCAATTATAAAAGTAACAATGATTGTTTAGTACAATATGCTAATTTCAAATCACACTTGAAATTAATACTTTTAATAATGGTAAAAAAAAAAAGAAATTAAATAAAGAAATTTAAAACTATTAAAGGATAAGGAAGAAACCTTGTTATCTCATAAATAATCAAATATGAAATTAATTTCTTTTTCAAATTTACGAGAAAAATCATAAATGCAAAAAAAAAAAATCCCTCAATGTTCAGTGAAGATAGATTTATTTGCATTTGCAATTTACAATGTCAATCGTCCACGTGTGAAAAACTATTTGAGAATCATCATTCTATCAAATCTGTTTTGTTGCGCAATTGTCGCAGTGTGTCGGTATTTTGCTTTTTATTATCCTTTTTACTTCATCATAAACTCTTCGTTGCATTATGTGAAGTTTTCTTTTCCCTTTTTTTTCCTTTTTCTTTTGTTTATTTTTTCCATAAATTTTATGAATAAACCTGAATTGTTATCCTTCTATTAAGTTTAAATAAATTAAAATTTTGAATGATAACGAATTATTTTGAATTGATTAAATTATAAATTTCCAATTTTTCCTCTTCCTTTTTTTTTTCAAGCACTAAAATTTTAAATACATAGTAATGAATGATATTATTAATTACATTTTAATTATACGAATAATGAATTCAATCACATTATTCGTTTTATTTTTAAACAATATGATTAAATGCTTTAGTTTAGTAATTTTAAATCAAATTTTAACAAGGCAAAATTTGACTAATTTAATTTTAAAATTTTGTACTTCTCTAAAACTAAACCATCTATTATTTATTTCCTGTTAGTATCATCATTTCACATCCTATAACATTGCATTAATTCATTTCATATTAATATACTATAAAAATTATTAACTGAATATGGATTGAATTGCTTAATAATGATGGTGATGATGTTGATAATGATGGTGATGATGATGATGATGATAATGATGATATTGATGATGATAATTTGTAAAAAAAAAAAAAGAAACATCAAAATTTATTATCAGAAATTGAATATTTAGCATACCAATCGGAAACAATGTATACGGTAATCCCGTAATATCAAATGTATAAATGATATGAATGAAGTACATGAAAACTTAAGTGACATTTGGAAGAAAAAAAAAAAAAAAGAAACCCCTGAATTCATTTCATATAAATAACCTGTGCAAAAATACATTTACATATATATTTGTATATAAATCAAATAAATTAAACTATACATATAAATAAGAGAAGTGAATTGTAATGAATGATTGAAATTATTAATATGCAAAAAAAAAAGATTAATACAAAAAGCAAACAAAATAAAAAGGAAAATTTTAAGAGGTCATTTAACAATCACAGACTTTGCTGATAATATAAGTGAAGTAATGTAATACAATAATGAAAGGTGTAAGGTTTAATGATAAGTTTAAAAAAAAAGAAAGAAAGTCAATTGATAACAAGCATTGATATATATCTTAATTAAATAACAAATATATTTCTGTAATGCATTGAATGAAATAATTTTATCATTCAATTTAAATTTCTTGCATAATTTTGCGAAACTAATTTCTTTCAAATCTATCATTTTAAAAAAGGATTGTTTTTTTTTTTTTTTCTAAATTTAGAAACGAAAATAATCCATTCATTGTATTAATAAAATATTTCTCTCTAAGTTAGTTTGTTAGTTTATTTCGTTTTCGTTTTGTTTAAAGCGTATTTTGTTTATTTGTTTGTTTGTTTATTTATATGTTTATCTGGTTGTTTGTTTGTTTATTTATGTGTTTATTTATTTGTTTGTTTTTCATTCATTTATTTGCTTGTTTGTTTATTTATTTGTTTGTTTTCCATTTATACATTTGTTTGCTTATTTGTATGTTTGTTTGTTTTTAAATAAGGCATATTTCCTTTTGATGCGTAAAAAATAAGTAATATTAAATAAAATGGATGAGTAAAAAAGAAAAAAAAACATATTAACAAAAGTAATAATAACATTATTTAATGATTTAATTACTTAATGATATATATTATTTAATGATTTAATTATTTAATTTAATTATTAAATTATTAATTGTTTGAAAAAAAAATTTAGCATGCATTTTTATATTAAGACAAGAGAAAAAAGCCATCATCTTTATAATAATAATGATAATAATAGCCATTAGATCTATAATAATTTCATACCAATCGTGTCTTCTTATTTTCACGACGATCTTTTGCACGCCTGTAAATGAAATGAATTTAAATTGGAATTAATCATTTAATGAGTTAAAATTAAAAAAAACAGACATATCTAAATTCAAATTTTGTTTTAATTTAAATCCCTTTACACATATGAATTAATTTTAAAAAAAATAGAAAAAATTAATAAAATTCCTAATTTAAGTGGAAAAAAAAATCCAATCGAATAAATCAAAAAGAAATTTAAAATAAAAATGTCTAGTACTTGCTCTTGTTAAAAGAAAAAAAATAAATAATTGAGGTTATTTTTGGTTTATCCGAAAACTCTTTATCCAATTCCAATTCTGAATGAAACTCTTCATAATTTTAATTTTAATTCATTTCTAAAAATATTCCATTCATTTTCAATATTCATTTCCAATTTTGATCAATTTTACTTACTTTTATTTTCACCATATTTATATACATGCGCATTTTATCCATGCACATTCCATGTTACTTTCATTTATTAATTTAATAATTTAAAATTAATTTGAAATAAAAATACTCCTCTTAATTCTCATTTGATGATAAATATTTATGGATGAATTTTTTTTCCTCCCAATACTTTCAATATTCTTTGTACAAATATTGCCGACAAAAAGTGAAGTATTAGCATACGATAATATGTATTGATAAATATGGTAGGGTGACCCTGAGACAATAAGGTTAAGAGGATTTCTAATCTGGGATAATTTTATGCAAATACTTAGCAGCGCAAATAATACTTACAAAGACAAATTATATTATAGGTAATATCATTTAGAACAAAAAAAAAGAAAAAAGAAAGATAACATTTTGGCGCATTTTTTAACAAAAAAAAAAAAAATTAATTAGTAATAAATTTTTTT
>NW_018108380.1:17181-19075 GCF_000183805.2 Loa loa | reverse complement strand
GAAAGAAAAAAGAAAGATAACATTTTGGCGCATTTTTAACAAAAAAAAGAAATTATGAATATTTTTTTCTTTGAATTATTAAAAAGTTAACAATTTTAAAATTAGACAATATCTGAATGACGATAAGAATTTTGTATAAATTTAAATTACAGAGAATTTAAAATTGATTATATTCAAATGTTTGAGTCGTTTTTTTTGATTTTTCTAATGTTTTGAATG
The DNA here is from genome assembly GCF_000183805.2 of Loa loa. Classification (NCBI taxonomy): domain Eukaryota; kingdom Metazoa; phylum Nematoda; class Chromadorea; order Rhabditida; family Onchocercidae; genus Loa; species Loa loa. The sequence goes on along the minus strand of NW_018108380.1, from coordinate 18,856 downwards.
CGGCGGAAAAAATTTAGTTTTTTCTTTTTTTTGTTTTTCTTGTTGTTATAAAAAACAAAATTTGAAACAATCATTTAATCTAAATCGAAAAATCTATAATTATCATTCGATATATTTTTATTGAATTTTGAATTGAATTTTTATTGAATTTTTGAATTTTTGTTTGCTTCAAATATTCATCCTTGGCCTGTTAAAAAATTAAATATATATATATAGTGATAGTCAATTATCATATATATATATATAATCATTTATTATCATTGATATATATAATCATTTATTATCATTGATCATTAATATATATAATCATTTATTATCATTGATCATTTAAAAACTTAATTTTTCATAATCATTTCAAAACTCAAATATATAATGACAGTCATTTATCAAATATATATGCAATCATTTATTATCATTGATCACTTAAAAACTTAATTTTTCATAATCCTTTCAAAACTCAAGTACATAATAACAGTCATTTATCAAATATAATAAATATATATAATCAAAAATATATAATCATTTATCACATTTTTGGTAAATGATTTTTATCAAAAAATCATTTATCAAAAAAAAAAAATCAAAAAATCATTTATCAGAAACATATATATATATATATATATGTTAAATTTTGAAATCATAAACATTTTAATGATTGCATATAACAAGCAAATAAATTTAGAATGAATGAAAAGAGGTAATATACAAATATTGAAGAAATGTATTTTTTTAAATTACTTAAAATTTTCAACAAATAATTATCGCAATTATCTATCGGACAAATATTTTTTTCTTTTATTTTTTTTTTAAAAAAGAAAGAAAAGATAGTAAAACAATTTTATAACTTCTTTACATTTATCTTTTATTTTGGGAAGAAATATTTGATAGATTTATTTTAATGTCTTGAAAATTTTCTTTGCAATAACAATTTTATTGTCTCATAAAAACATGCAACAATTTTCGTCTCGTCTTTTTTTTAATATTAGCAATTGTCAAATCAATTTAGTTAAAATTTGATTTGAGAGAGAGAGAGAGGAAACATTTAAAATTGTTATGTTAATTGTAATTTCGAAAATTTTAAGCAAAAAAAAAAATTAACAAAAATTAGGAATGATAAGATGAAGTTTGAATACTTGCAAATTCATATAAGATTGTGTGGTTTAATTTCAGAATAAATATTAAAAATTTTTTGAGGTATAAATTGGATTTCTTTAATAATTAAATACAAGAAATGGTTCATAAAAAATTATATAAATGAAAGCTTAAGAATTAATTTATTAAAAAAAAAATGAAAATGGAAGCTTAGGAATTAATTTTTCATAACAACATAATGAAAATTAATTTAGGGTAATAACTACCATTACTGTAATTCATTTCAACTAATTATCATAATTAAGTAATATTTGGTTATAGGTATTATTCTTAAAATAAAATAAACTTTTACAAGGATCGATAATTACATAGCACAACGAATGAGACAAGAAAATATCCGTCAAATTACCATTTCATATGTTTGATCAGTTAATAATAATTTTTATTAATTTCATAAATATGATAACGTTGATGACGATGATGATGATGACGATAATAACAACAACAATAACAATAATAATAATAATAATAATAATAATAATAATAATAACAATAATAATAATAATAATGATAATAATAATAA
>NW_018108380.1:15247-16789 GCF_000183805.2 Loa loa | reverse complement strand
AATAATAACAATAATAATAATAATAATAAATAACAATAATAATAGTGATAATATTATCAAACAATGAATATCCATTTATTTTTTGTCAGATAAAATTTTACAAAATATTAAAATAATCTATCAAAAATTATTGATGAAGGAAAAAGAAACGAAAAAGAGGAAAACTATCCTTTTGTGTATTTTATCCTTAGATCAACTTTTTATTATACAATTCATATCTATCTCTATGCGCAATTGTCCCAAAACATAAATCAAAATTTTTGTATTGCGTAATTGTCGCAACCTTTTAGCAAACAGCTTATTCACTTCTTCATCTGATATCATCTCTTTTTCACCTATCATATGATTAGGTTGAAGTTAGAAGCGGAAATGGTAAGAAAGGAAAAAGAAGGAAAATGTGATATTATCTCTGAGAGACAAATTTACCTTAATGAAACATGTAATAATTGTTCATTATCTTGATCAATGAAATATTTGGTACGGTTAAAATATTATTAATTAATTTATGATATTTATCCTCATTACTATTGCATATTTTTCAATGATATATAAGCAAAATTTTAATTTAATCGACAAATGTAAAAAAAGAAATGAAATGAATGAATTAAATTAAAATTAATCTTTTGCATATTAAAATTTAATATTACAAATATCATCTTTGCTATAAATGAGAAAGAGAATATTTTAATTTAATTATAAAAAAAAGAAAAGAGGTATTATGTAAGTAATCATTGAATTAGATAGTGTAAATTTCCTGCATTCAATTAATTAATTTATCTATTTATAATAAAATCTCTAAACTAAAAAAAAAAGTATAACAGAGACTTCCAAAATTTACGCAAATTATTTTGGTGAATTTTATATTTGAATTTTATAATTTTTATAATTTGTATAATTTTATAGTGTATTAATAAAATGAAATTATAGTGATGAAATAATTATAACAATAAAATAAAATTTTATAATTTTTACGAATTTCATAGTTTTATATTTGATCAAAGAAACTTTCTCGCAAATATTAATACCATTTCATTTATTGTCTCGCTCATATTATCGTCTTTTTTCTCAAATCTTTTCAAAACAATTTTTAAAAATTAAAATTTAAACTATTAATTAGCAAATTACATATAAATGAATAATGCATATAAATATAAGTTTATTGAAAAAATTACTAATCGAATTGTTTTCTTAAAAACAAAAACAAATCAAACATGCATTATCATTTGTATCCCAAATTTCTTATCATATGAAAAAACAGAAACTAACCGATTTTGAAACCATATTTTAATTTGTCGTTCGGTAAGTTGTAATTGAGATGAAAGTTGTGATTTTCGTTCCGAATTGATAAATTGTGAGGTACGAAATTCTTTCTCCAATTCCAATCGTTGATAATCAGTGTATACCATACGATACTTTTCACTTGTTCGTACCCTTACATCTATAATTTTGTTTAAAAAAAAAAAAAAAAAAAAAACTTTTAACATATCATAAATTAAGAAAGAATAAAAGAAAAACAAGGAAAAAAAATGGATAATTTAAATC
>NW_018108380.1:10521-14473 GCF_000183805.2 Loa loa | reverse complement strand
AAAAAAAAAAAGAAGTACAATAAAGTAATATTTTATCTAAAAATATTTTAATCTAAAATTATACATTTGTTTTTTTTGAAATTTTATTAATTATTCAGACTAACTTAGCTTTCCACAATAAATTAATTACCAAAAAAATACATGAATTATCAAAGAATTCGTTTATAAATATACAAATTAGTTGGTTAAAAAAGAAAATTACGACGACTATTTTGAAATATGAAAATTTTTGAATATTTTAAAAGAATTTTTTTTTTTAAATTATCATCTTTCATCATATGTAATTACTATTGCTATTAATATAATTGAATTACTTTTTTTTTTTTAAATTTCAAATATCTATTTAGCATTCATTTTCTTGTCTTTTTATCATCCCTACTTTTTTTTATTTTTTTTTTTATTTTATTCATAAATATAAGCAAAGAATTTAACGAAACATATATATATATACCTGAGATTAAAAAGATGAACATACATATTGATATATATTAGCTAATATCAATTGTAAATCATTCAACAAAATGTTACACTTTTCGATTTATGCTTTAAGTTTTTTTTTTTTTTCTTTTTTACAACGATCGGTGTATTTTCCTCTATTCTACCAATACAACAATTGATGAATGTTTTATGATTCTAAACTAAATAATTGTTCATTTCTGGCAATTACTTTTTTCTTCTCATTGAACTATTAAGAAGAAGAAGAAGGAAAAAAAAAGGAAAAGAAAAAACAGAAACCAGACAAGATAATATATTCATAAATTATCGAATATTTTTTGCTGCAATATTATTCTATCAATTTATAATCGAGTAAAGAGAAAAAAAATAAAATACTTAATAACTAAATTAGCAAAAATAAATAAATAATATAATATTGTTTTGATAAAATAATACTAAAATAATACTAATGAAATAATATTAAATAGTTAAATTGGCAAAAATAAAATAATTATAATATTGCTTTGACAAAATAATACTAATGAAATAATATTAAATAGTTAAATTAGCAAAAATAAAATAATATTGTTTTTTATAAAATAATACTAATAATACGAATAAAATAATACTAAAATAATACTAATGAAATAATATTAAATAGTTAAATTAACAAAAATAAATAAATTAAACAATAATTTTTATTGTTTATTTTATTGTTTATTTTTATTTTTATTGTTTATTTTTATTTTTATTTTTGTTTTATTTTTTATAAAATAATACAAATAAAATAATATCTTATTGTTTATTTTTTATTTTTATTTTTATTTTTCATTTTATTTTTATTTTTTATTAAATAATATTAATAAAATAATACTAATAAAATAATGTCAAATAAAAAAGTATTATTTTAAAATAAAATTAATTTGAATAAATACTTCACAATGAAAATTTTATTGATAAGATTTATTAATTATAAAACGCCTTAGAAATGTATTTGCCATTGTTGTTAAGATGAATTTTTTTTTTTAATTAAATTTTTTAAAAAGTATTAATAAATGATAAATATTTATGCATTATATCATTAATTTATTAATTGAAAAGTAAAAAGAATTCAAGGAAAAACAAGAAAATTCATTTCTTTTCAATTTTTTATTTCTATTTCTTCAGTATATTTTAGATTAATGATAAATTCAATTGGTTTTATGATAATAATAATTGACAATTTTTTCTCTTTTATTTTTTCTTGCAAAATATCCCTTTTATCAGTACAATTAAAACTATTTCATTTTTTAAAATGTATTTTAAATTGAGATTATCTGACAAAATAAACAACATCCTTCCCTTTTTCTCCTTTTTTTTTACTGTAATCAACAAGAAAAGATGAGAAGGAATTAAAAAATTATGATTAAAATGATTAAAATCTTAATCTGATCTGACAAAATCTATTGGTTAATTTGTGTTTTTTTTTTCCATCTTTCATACATTTTTTTTTTTAATTAATTAATTAATCATTTTTCTATTTTATTTCGTACCTAAATATGCAATGGAAGGAATTAGAAACTATGATAAATAAAATTTGCATAAATTTTTGAAATAATTATGAGAAAAAGGAAAAAAGAGCAATCTTTAATCAATTGATAAATTTTAAAATGTGATAAAACGGCAAATTATTTTCGGCAGATTGATGAAGGAGTGGGTGGATGAAAAAAAAAAAGGACATTGATGACGAATTTAACGTCAAAATATATGAAAAGCTATGCTGATATAATATGTTCTTATCATTTTATTTGTCTATTGAAAAAAAAAAACAAATATTGTATGTTTCAGAAAAATTTTGCCCTTTTTGAAATAATTTATAAAATGCTATGTCACATATAAAAAGCTAATTATGCTATGATATCTTTATTCATTCAATAAAAATATATTATTAAATACCGTAATTGGTTTTTTTTTTTAATTTTTAGTACCATAATTTCTTACGTACCGTAATTTTTTATTTTTTTAACAATTTATATCGTATGAAAAAGATGTAATAAAAAAAAAAAAAAGAAAAAAGAGAAGAAAGGAAGAATGAATGTACAAATGTCGAAATGCTTACTGTTAGTACCGGGACCTGTGCGATACGGTGGTGAGGTAGATTGTTGTTGTTGAAGACGAATTGATGCGGATCGTTTACCGTTCAATGATGTTGTATAAGCAAGCGTTGGAACCGAAAATGATGAAATAGCAAAATTTAAGTTTAATTCAGAATTGTAATTTTAATTTTGAGCTAAAATTTGATTGTAATTATTGAACATTAAATTAATTATATTTAGTAATTTCAAATATAAAATAAACTCTGTTTTTTTTTCTTTCCTTTTTGTCAACTTTAAAAAGAAAAATGTAAAATTATAACCATTTGTTTAAATTATTACATGATATTTCTGTCATTTGTACATATTTGTACGTTTATACATATTTGCACGTTTGTACGTTTGTATATATTTGTACATTTGCACGTATTTGCACGTTTGCACGTATTTGGACCTATTTGTACGTACATTACAAATACTCATTTTTGTTTGTTCAATAAGTATATATCATTGAATAAATAATAATTATTAATGGGAAATTTAAAACATCAAATTTTTTTAAATGAATCCTACCAATGTTTACCTTCCAATGAGCGATATGTTCCGCAGCGGTAAAATGTTCATTGGTTGGTGACGTATTATATGGTGATGACAGGACAGGATTTGGATAGTAACAACTTCCGGTATTATCAAAACGATTCAAGCAACAGTTACCAGATAATTGCGCCATTGAAGTAGATGGAAATGGATCAGTTGGATATGCTTCCGATGGAGTAACTGAAACAGCTGCAGCTGCTGCAGCTGCAGCTGAATGAATACTTGATATTGGATAAGCAAATTCAGAAGGCCATCGAACATCAGTGGAATATTTGAGATGATCTGTGGTTGATAAAGTTCGTAAACCACTTGAAGTAACAATTCGTGGAATTTGATCATCCAAATTTGGTGGTTGATTTGAAAGAAGATGATGATGATGATGATGATGATGATGATGTCCATCAGTAAACCATTTTGATGATGCTTGTGATGCTGTTGTTGGATAGAAATATGATGCACCCGGTAGCATAGTTACACTGTTAAAGTTCGATGGTGTTGTCATACTGATAACAAATAATCATTATATTATTATAACAATAACAATAATAACAATAATATTAATATGATAACAATAATATTAACAACGTTAACAATGATAATTTCCACTAATAAACAATAATGATATTACTACTAATACATTTACTATCGTTAATAATAATAATAATAATAATAACGATAATAATAATAAACACGTTGTAAAATGTTTTTACCGTTTAAAGTTTCTATCATTGTTGATTTGTTAAATGATAAGTATATTTTATGGGTGGGATCCTTTTTTAAGGAGTATATGAAAGTTTTTTTTTTCCTCTCTCTCTTTCTCTCTCTCTCTCTCTCTCTCTCTCTTCTTC
>NW_018108380.1:6926-10080 GCF_000183805.2 Loa loa | reverse complement strand
AAATTTTTTTTTAATTCTATAAAATTTAATGACACTTTTTTAAAATTAATTTTTATATGATGATAATTTTTAATGGTTGAATTTTTTTTTTTTTGTTTGGGAATTCATTCATAACTTTTATTTCATGCAACTTTTTAAATTGACAAAAAAAAAAAATGCAGATTACTTTAGTTCAGATTAAAATGAAAATAAAGGAAAAAAATTGAAGCTTAAATGAAAATTTTTTTAAATTAAGCTCATTAGCATAGTAAGAAATCAAATTTTACTAATACAGTAATTAGCTAATATTTTAATTTTAATAAATATTAAATAATTATTCAAGGAAAAATATAAAACAAGTAAGTTATGCATTTTTGAGAAAAATTAATGAAAATACCATATACAATACTTTATCAAATAATAATAGCCTTATTCATTAATCAAAAAAAAGAAAAAAAATTAGTTTAAAATTATATTAAGCATTTTCGGTGATACAAAAAAGAAATTCCGACTATTGGTATGAGATTATTGGATAAGCCAATTAGTGATGAAACTTAATGAAGCAATATAATGAAATGATATTATAAATATTCAATGACCGTAACACATATCCTTTCCAAAAAAAAAAAGATAACGATAACCTAGTACCATTTCGCTTCTTACACAAAAATGACATATGGTTAACCTTTTTTTTTACCCCATATGATTACCGTATATCATCAAAGTATATATCTCTTTAAAATTTTTTTTTTTTTTCCCCCTATACCTTTTTGATCATTCATTCTTGTTAAGAGATTTTGTAAAAATTTATAAAATATAAACCAAATTAATCAAATGTGTAAAAGAAAAAAAGGAAAGTAATGATATCATTTCGTATTCTTATCATACTCTTATCAACAATTATCAAACAAAAAAAAAAAAAAAACAATAACAGTAAATCATTTCAATCTTCATCTTTTCTTTTGCTTTTCTTTTTTTTTTCTTTTGTTTTTTTGAATGGAAAAAACTTACAATAATTTTTGCAAAAGAAAAAAAGAAGAAAATATTGATTAATTTTGTGATATCATCTAAAAATTCTTATCAATTATCAGCATTAATTACCCAAACTAGTATTAGTAGTAGTAATTATTGAAAATGTATTAGGCAGGTAAAAGTAATAAAAATTCGTTACTTCTAGTCCTACCAAAATAGTATATTTACTTCCTTACTCTTGGTTTGCCCCATGAATGAATGGAAAATAATAGATCGGTTGCACTGGAAGTAAATTGACCCGGGGATTTTATGATCGCCTACTACCGGTACTTCAATATCGTTATTGTACAATATTCTTCTATTTAAAAGAAAGGGTGAAGGAGAAAAAGAGAGAGAGAGAGAAGAGAAAAGAAGAGAAGAGAGAAAAACAAAAGGAATTATGTATTTTAGAAAGTTTAAAGTTATTTATGTATAAATGATAAAATTAGTATTATCAGTATTAACAAATGTTAATTTGATAATAAGGACATTTTACCAGAAGCACTTAATAGATGGAATTGATAGCATTCGATAATACAATTACTATTTGTCATTTGATAAGAAAAATATGACTGAATGCTATAAAATATTTCATTAATATTAATCAATTTAGTTAATTTTACATGAAAATCTAAAAAATATATTTTATTTGATGTTAATGATAATGCCGATGATTATAATGATGTTAATGACAATGCTGGTAATGATTATAATTGCCATGATTAACATGATTATTAGATTGATAACGATTGATGTTATTGCTATTACTATCATTATTGTTAGTACTGTTATTATTAATTAATTGATGTCTAATCATTTATTAACGATTGCATTTTTTACAGTAAGAAAAATATGATTGAATACTATAAAATATTTGATTATCAATTAGTAATTATTTTTAAACTTGCTTTAATAATAGAATAATTTTTGTCGTACTTTTCTCTTCCATTCAAACTTTACGCTTTATTTTCATTTATTAATTTATTTGCTCATTTCATAATTACAGTTAAATAATCTAATCAAATAACCTAAGGTCACTTAATCATCTTAAGCTAATTATTACGAATACGACAAGCTTATAAATTCACCAATATAATTTTCAAATTTTTTAAAATATTTGATAAAATTAATCAACTTTGATCATTCCAGATCACTTGGATTTTTCCGAGTCACTTGATAACATGTGTCATTTGATCTTCTTATGACTATGTCAATTTACAATTCGCTATAATTTGCTTATACGTTATCATTTAATTAAAAATGGCTTATTTATTAATTCAAAATTTTATTTTATTTCTCATTTTGTAATATTTTTATTCGTTTCGTATGAAAATTTTCCTCCTTTCTGATGAATAAATTCATGAATTGAAAGATAAAAAAGTAACATTTTGTATTATTCATTCAAATTTTTTTTTTTCAAAACATTATTTTACATTGAAAAAAAACAAATTAAAGCACAGTTAAAGTGTAATTCAATAAAAGTAATTCAATTTAAGTGTAATTAAAATAAAAGTAATTTAATTTAAGCAGAAAAAAAGAACGATTATTTAAGCTTAATTTAAGCATTGCCTTCAAAAATATGCACAAAGAAAAAACGAGTAATTCAAATGAAATTTTGTTAATTAAATTAAAATTTATCAAACATATTAATTTTAACAAATTTCGCATTTCTTAATCAATAATACTTTATGTATAGTAATTCAAAACAATTTCCTAATTTTATTCAAAATATCTCTTTTAATATTTAAAATGAAATTTCAATCGAACAATTATTTCAAATCAACAAATTGCTTAGCTTTAAATTATTTTCAAATATCAAAACAAAAAGAGAAAAAAACAAACAAACAAACAAATGAATTTTCAATTAATTTCTTTTAATTTTGTCATACTGTAACTAAATCAATGCAATATTTGATGCGTTTTTTTTTTTTTTTTCTAAACTTTCATTCATTTACATAATTAGCAAATAAGATTGGCTGTATAAGGTATGGATATTGTAATGAGAAAATTTATTGAAATATTAGAATGGAAAAGAATGGATGCTGAAAAAAAAAAAAAAGATTTTGGATCTTTCGATGGATTTTTCCAGTTTTGAATACATGGTATTGTTATTGTTGTTACTGGTCAGGTCATATTTTATTACCAATGTCGCCTTGAGCTGTCC
>NW_018108380.1:2580-6320 GCF_000183805.2 Loa loa | reverse complement strand
TACACACACACAGGGAGGAAGAGAGAGAAGGAGAGAGAGAGAGGGAAAGGGGAAAAAAAAACCGATATAAAAATGAATTATTCCGAATTTTTGTTGTAAAAATAAAGAGTTGAATAGAAAAAAAAAAATGGAAAAAAAAACGAATTTAACATTTAATTTCAAATTTAAGGAATTTTATCGCTACCATTATTTATATAAAATTATTGCTTGCAATGAATGTATTCAAAGTATTGTGAAATTTTGAAATTATTCAATGATAAATTAACGATTATATGTAAATGTATAAATAATTAACATAAAAATATCCATTTAATGAAATGAAAAGAAAATTTTTTTTTCTTTAAATATAAGTAAAATTAAACATAAAATTTTCCGATTAAATTTTACCACAACTTTTAGCTCAATCATAAACTAATGATTACAATTTGCGATATATGCGAATATTTGCGACACATTTGTGACAAAAAAAAAAAATGATTAATTGATGAATTAATCAATGAATGTAAAATTTAATTTTTCATAAATTCAATTACTCTTAGATTCCATATATGCTCGAATATTTTCCAATAACCATTGAAAACCATCGTTAAGGCCTTGACCAGTGATTGCACATGTTGCACAAATGTGCCAATTTCGATTAATTATCGAATTTAGGCCTATGCTATCGCTAATATCCGAAGTTCTCATTGCACCTTTTTCATCCATTTTATTGGCAAATATAAGAAGTGGTACCTAAAAAAGCCAAAATTCTTATTCTTCCCATTATATATTAAAAAAAATTTTAAGCAAAATAATGTTTCCATTGAAAATTTGATTTAGTTTTAATGAAATTTAATGAAATTTAAAATTTCAAATAGCATTATTATCACTTCCTCTTCCTTCTTTTCAACTTCTTCCTTTTTTTCTTCCCAGACTTTTTGTTGCTATAGTTATACCGAAAAATATCAATCAATTTTCTGCACTTTCATTATCATCATTATTTATTGTTATTGTTATCAAATTATTTATTATTATTATTATTATTATTATTATTATTATTATTATTATTATTATTATTATTATTATTATTATTATTATTATTATTATTATTATTATTGTTATTACTATTATTTATTGTAACTAATATTGTTATGATATAGAGAGTGTTAAATTAATTCATTTTAACAGAGCTATTTAATGATAATATTTAAAAAAGTATTATAATAATGAAGAATAAAGAAGAAAGGAAAAAAAAGAAGAGGAACAGTATTCCTTAATGAAAATTTAGTTTAAACCAAAATGACTAACTTATTTTATCGATCAATAAAAAAATTAAATTACTACTTGTTTTTATTTCAAGCAAATGAAATACATTCAAAAGCTCTTCAACTATTGAAAAAAAAAAAGCAATGAAACTGCATAAAATTCCCTAAGCAATTTATTTTCAATAAGCATTTTAAGATTAGCAAAAATTAATCATTGAAATTGGAAATGTTCTGATAGTGATTTCCTTTGAATGGATATGTATTAATTGCAGGGAAAAAAAAAAAAAAAAAGACGATGATATAATGTTTGCGCTATAATACCTGATAGATCGTAATTACTAAAATCTTTAGCAATATCATTCAATTTAGCATTAACTGGAAATCCCGCTTAATTTTTTCCAATCAAAACTGATAATTTACTACGGTACAGAAAATTAGCTGATGGTTATTGCTGATTAAAGAATGCTTGAAAACGCTATCAATTCCCATGGGATCAGATTAATTGAAAAAATTTTTGATAAACGTTAAAAAGAATTTCAAATGCTGTTAACAATTTTACGGCACTTGAAATACTTAAAAAAGATAATTTCTAAAAGTGAGAAAAAAAAGTTTTTAAATTAATTAATACAATTACTTAAAATTGTTTGTTTTTATCTGATAAGATAAAATTTGAGATTTTTAAATTAAATTACTGAATTTTACATTCCATCCAAATCTTCATATTACATTATGAATTATATGGTAAGACAATGAAGATGGTTTTAGTGAATTTATAAAATTATAAAATTAATTCAAACTTTTCTTTGAGCAAATTCTTTATGATCCAATAGTAACCGTAATTCATCGCGAACAACTGCCATCCGTAATCGATCATTGCTATCAACCACAAATGCTACACCATCTACCTCATTATAGTAATTCTCCCATAAATTCCGGTATTTCCCTATAGAAAATGATGAAACTATCATGGATATAATTTGTATCATTTCAAGCAGATTTTAGATTTGCAAATTTATAAAATCCTTCATTTTCCTTTTCTTTTTTTTTTATAATCATAAATCCTGTAAAGTTTGACAATTTTAAATTATTTCAAATGAAATGAAAAAAAAAATTATACCTTGTCCAGACATATCATGTACCATAAATGTTGTATTGTTAAAAATAAATTTCTCAATTGAACAACCAATTGATGGCATAACCTGACAAGAAATTTGTTAAATAAATTTAAGACAGAAAAGAAAAAAATCAGATTTAGATTTATTAAAATTACTGGGAGTAATTTGTTAAGTAAATTTAAAAGAAAAAACAAATCAAATTTAAATTTATTAAAATTACAAAAATTTCAGTGTCACACTTTACAATTCCATAATATCATCTTTTGTTTTTTCTTTTATTTTATGTTTTCCTTTTTTTAATTTGATTAAAATTTGAAAAGCATTATTAATTATGTAAATTTCACATCACATATTCTCAATAAATCTCTTTCAACTATATAACATTATTCTTATATATCCTTAAAATATTAAGCATTTTTTCCTTTTTTTTTTACAAATTAATTCATATGTTTTGCCTCGAATATCTTCAATCTATTTTTGTTATTCCTACGGTAACTTGATAAATCAACAAAAAATATTTTCAAAATTATAAAACAAATAAACCTGAGTTACTTGATCTTCGTGTGGTTTCATTTGATTGATAATGGTTGATTTGCCACTATTATCAAGTCCAATCATTAGAATATTTACCTGTTTTCGTGAAACAGCCCAAAGCAATCGAAATTTGTGATAATAATCCCATTTTTCCCTTTTTTTCCTTTTTTATACAGCACAAATAACTTTACAATCAGATAACTAAAATAATTGCATAATTATTTTTTCTTTTTATTTATTTCTTTAGTTTTTTTTTTTTGGATTGATTATAAGCTAAAAAATTTTGTAATATTATATATAAATCATTTCCTATCATTTTAATAAATTTGAATTTAAATTATTGCATTTTTTTTGATTAAAATGCAGCGATTTAAATGAAAATCAAACAATATACTATTAATAAAGTTTCCTAGAATTTATTATTTATAAACTAAAATAAAATGATATTATTCCAAATTATCAATAATTTTATCAAATCATAAACATAAATAGCTGTTAATTAAATAAAATACGATAAAAACTAACAATGAAATCAGCATCATTTACTTATAACAATTATAAAAATTATCATCATTAAATTACCTGAATAAAAGATATCATAATTAAGTTGTTCAATCATATGGTCATGATAAAAAGCTAATAGAAATTCAATCATTTCATTATTTCCTTATCATTATTGCAAATTTGGAGGGTGAATGAACTGTATACCCAAATTATGTTACAAAGAAAAAAAAAAAGAAAAATGAAAAAAAGAAACTGTTGCTGATTAATAAAATTTAATAATAATTTAAAAATTTAAATATTTGTGTTTAATATTTTGTAGAAAAACATAATAATAATAGTAGTC
>NW_018108380.1:0-1194 GCF_000183805.2 Loa loa | reverse complement strand
ATAATAATAATAATAATAATAATAATAATAATAATAATAATAATAATAATAATAATAATAATAATAATAATAATAATAATAATAATAATAATAATAATAATAATAATAATAATAATAATAATAATAATAATAATAATAATAATAATAATAATAATAATAATAATAATAATAATAATAATAATAATAATAATTAACAAATAAATAAATAAATATAGCACAAAACACCTGATTAGTGATTATTAAATATTATTTTGTCATTTGAAGGAATAATCAAACTAACAAGATCTTATTTTAACACACCACATTTTAGAAGATAACTAGCATATTATCGAGGTATGTATGTGTGCTTGTACATGTTGCCATGGCTACTTTCCTAGAATCAATACCTGAATTAAACTATGAAATAAGGTATTAACAAATGCTACCATTTTAAATTATAATTTAAAATTAAATCAATAATATATAATGCCGAAGAAAATAATGGTTATTTGATCAAAAAGATTTTCTAGCTTAGGTTTATAGTAATAGTTGTAAAAATTACGCCATTTACAAGATTTGCTAGTAATTTTTAAATTAAAAAAGAAAAAAAAAGATTGAAATAAATGATTTTAAAAGACTTAATTTTCTGGGACATGCATATATACATATATATATATATATATATATTGATAGCAAAATAATGCATATCAGTTAACACGTAGCAAGATAATTGATAAATGATGTGATTTTGCAGTAAATTTACAAGAATTAATTTATACTAATTTATAATCAGACATGGTTTGAACTCTCTGGATATCGATGGGAAAGAAAAATTTTGATCACTATAAGCCGACTGATTAATTCAATCTTCTACTATATCGGCAGTTTAACGATATCCATATTAGCAAGATTACATTAGGCTGAAAAATCAGCATTATATCAATTCTTGAGATGTTACAATGAGTTTAAAACATTTTATGTTACGATAGAGACCTTGCGGATTGAATAATTTTCGATGCAAAGCATTGTACTGAGAATTGAGCCCCACAAACAAATCTCAAATGATAATTCCGATGTTTTTCCCACTATCTTATCGTAATCAAATGATCGTTGCAAATTTTTCTTTTTTGTTTTTTGTCAATTGGTTTACCACAGATCTTTACACCAATTAAACTTTTACTGAATTGAGCCCGTAAACAAATCTCAAATGATCAT
>NW_018108379.1:115387-119283 GCF_000183805.2 Loa loa | reverse complement strand
TTTTTCGTTTTTTTTTTTTTTTTTGAGAGGAAATTTGTTCAGCAGAAAATATATATCAGATAAATTTTGGGGGAAAAAAAAAGGAAATATGTGGAAGAAAAAAAAAAAAAACCAAACATGATGATTTAATTAATTAGATGAGTTGATTAAATTCAAAGAAAATATTGATAATAAATTTAAAAAAAAAATTTAAATCAAGCAAAAAAAAAAAAAGTTAAAACGACGAATTATTACCAAACGAGAAAAAATTAATTTCTATTTTTTGTTTCTCATTTATATTTGCAATCATAATTTGTCGCATTTTGTCATAATATTACTTAATTTCCAAATTTTTCTTCAATTAAACGATTGAAAAAATTTTTTTCGCCTTTTTTCGTAACTTTTAAAAGTTGAAAAGTCTTTAAATAGCTATGTATGAATGAAAATAAAAAAAATAAAAATTAGAAAAAAAGGATATATTCCATTTTGATTTGTTTTTTTTCCTTCAATAATTCGTTCATTTTCTCATTTCAATTTATCCCTTTGGAATAAGCAAATTTAATGATAAATTAAAATATATTTCTAATTTGATAAGATTTGAAGACAATTATGCTTTATTAAAATTGAAATTTATATTGAAAAAAATTAAAAAAAAGGAATTATTTTTAATTTTTTTCTTTTCTAAGTGAAAGTTTTTAATGCATATATTATTCTTCAACAGTTTATTGAAAAGTTGAATAAATTAAACAAAATCATTTAGATAACATCTAAGAACTGGTAATCACATGCAAGCATATATACATATATCCACATACATCAACATACATTTCATATATACCCACATACATCCACATACACCCATATATATATATATATATCCACATACATCCACATACACCCATATATATATATATGTCCACATACATTCACACACATCAACATACATCCATATATATTCACACACATCAATAATACATCCATATATATCCACATACATCCACACATCACATACATCCGTACATATATATATATATATATCAACATACATTCCACATATATCCACATACAAGTTCATATACAAACATACAAATGATACATTCGACATACCACCTCATAATTTAAATTGAAAAATTATGAGAAATTGAAGAAAAAAATTTAAATTGAAAATTTTAAATTGAAAAATTCATTTTGTCTTTTTAAAGTCTAAATTTTATCCAAATTCAATAAATCATATCTAAAATTCAAGTAGAAAATCCAAATTAAAAATGTCACATTCAATGGTTAAATGACAATTAAAATTATTCATTTTTCTGATTTTTACAAGACATGAATGAATGGATTTATCTGCAAATATTGTTTTGTTTTTCAAATTTGAGAAAATCCTTTTAATTTTGATCGAAATAAAATTAAATCTACACGAAATTAAAAATTAACAAAGTTATAATAATGAAGTGCTTTCGATTTATTATCATCCATTCATTACTGATTTATCGGAATTGAATTTAATTGATTGCGTCCCAATTTCCTAGAATTTAATTAAGGATAATACAGTTTTGCAGTTTCTTTAGCTATTTGATATGAAATTTTTACTCAAATAATTAAGTCCTCTCATTTTTGCCAATTGATTTTGCCAATTAATTTATATGTAATCGAGTGGTTGTATTAAAATAACCAAATATGAATATTCCTATTCGTAAATTTAAACTTAAAAACTTGAAAAAATCTTCAATATATTCAAACAAAAATGGCAGTCCCCATATTATCAATTATTACATTTTTTTTTCCTTACTTTTTTTAATAATTAGTACTATTAAAAAAAAAAGATATTAGAAGCAGATCCATTTTTGATATGCATAGAAATAATAATAGCAATCAATTATATGACGTGCAATATTTGAGATTTGACGTGACGTAACGTAAATCACTTGCGAAAAGTATTCATTTTGTAAATGCAAGAAATATACCAAATAATGAATCAGTTGCGTAATTGAGTAATTGTAATATATATGATTGTAAATTAAATGATTGTAATATGAAATTTTGCATTATTATATTTGAAACAAAAAAGTACAAACAATATTGGGAAGAAAAAAATTTATGCAAAAATAAAAAATTAATTTAAAAAATTATTGCAAATAATTATTACATGACAATTCCAATTACAACTTAACATACAAAATAATACATTAATTAGAAATAAAAGTTCGATGTAAATAAGAAAGAAAATATCAGTCTAGACTAAAGTTTAAGTCTTATAAAATCCTTTAAACTTTTATTATTTTCGTAAAAATCTTGCAAAATAAAATTCTCAAATATTTTCGTAAATTTTTGACAAAATTTTGAAAAAATTTTCTTTAATAAAAGTAAAAAAAAAATTTTTATTTCATTTACATTAAAATTTGATTTTGATTATACATGCATACAAATACTTATCAAAAGTAATTTTGAAAACAGAAATACTATTCCATTTTGTTTTTGTTTTTGTTTTTTTTATGGATTAGTCATTTATCAAATCATATTATATCATATCATATCATATCATATCACTGAAATCTATAACGATAATTAATCATTTTTTGATATTTACCAATAAAACCCCACTCAGGAAAAATTAATCCAAGTATAAAACGTGTAATATTTGAAGTTATAAATGGTTGCATCCAATGAAGTAATGTACGATAGATAAAGAGATATTGTAAGAGTGATAAAATTGCATGACGTCGTTGAAGTCGCACAAATATTGCTGTCGTAAGTACTAACTTATTGTATTGAGCTGATCCTAAAAAAAAATATCCTAAAAATTTGAATTGAAATTTTTTTTGCTTTACAAAAAAAAAAAACGACAGAAATATTGCGAAAATTACTTAATATAACCAATTATATTTGTTTTGAAAAATTAGAAATTTTAAAAATTTATTAATTATAAATTTAAAATTACAGAACAAAAAAAAATAACAAAGTGAAATCATAAAATAAAAAAATTGAAAATTATGAATTCATTAATTATAAATTTAAAATTATAAAATAACGAAAAATTTGTCATTTTTAATCTTCCCAAAAAAAAAAATTTGTTTCCTCCTCAAAAAAAAAAAATTAAATAAAAATTCAACCAGCGAGAAAAAAAAAAACGACGGAAGTATTACAAAAATTACTTGCTTATCCAATTATATCTGTTTTGAAATATGGAAAATTTTAAAATTTTATTAATTATGAATTTAAAATTATAAAAAATTTGTCAATTTTAGTTTTACAGACAAAAAAAATTATTTCCCCGCAAAAAATAATTAAAAATTCAACCATTATATACATATATATTGTAGCATTTTAACGAGATGACATGCATTAACATTGAAAAAATCAAAATCAAAATATTCTCTCATAAAATTTCTGACAATTTTAACTCATCATAATTTAAAAAAAAATCATTTCAACAAATGATATTGATAAATTATTATTTTATTATTTAAAAAAAGTTTTTTTGAAAAAAAAAATTTTTAAAAAAATTTTTTAAAAAAAAGTTTTTCACTATCACCAAAGGTTAATAAAAAAAAAAAATAAAAAGAAATCGTTAAAATTAATTTTAACCTCTAAGTAAATGCATTAGTAATACTTCAATAGTAACCAAAGTACCGGAACGACCACAACCATCCAAACAATGTATAATTGTTGCTGTTGGTGATAAACGTACTCTAAAGTTAAATAGAAATTCATACAAAAAATCTAACACATACATCAAAGATCATGAACAATTAGTGTATACTGTTACTCTATGATTGGAAACGGTAGCAATACTGTACTTAACATTATGTTATCACTATAAACAAAAAAAAAATTACATTTGAAGTCAAGAAAATACGGATTAGATGACGACAGCAATGAAGCAATTGAATGAATTAGTATTAATGATTGGTGATATT
>NW_018108379.1:110849-115125 GCF_000183805.2 Loa loa | reverse complement strand
AAAAAATACTAACACATACATCAAAGATCATGAATGATTACTGTATACTGTTACTCTATGATTGGAAACGGTAACAATACTGTACTTAACATTATGTTATCACTATAACAAAAAAAAAAATTAACATTTGAAGTCAAGAAAATACGGATTAGATGACGACAGCAATGAAGCAATTGAATGAATTAGTATTAATAATTGCTGATATTGATGATGATGGTGATAAGGAGATGATAGTGGAGATGATGTTAATGATCGAAATGACAATGATAATAACATTGTTATTAATAGCAATAGTAAAAATGTTTGTGATGATAATGATGATCGATAATGATGATGATAATAAAGATTTTTGAATGATAAAAGAAAGAAATTTACGATGATTTTACTGATAAAAATGATAAACCATATACCGTCTAAGTATACGTAATGGCCAATAAAAATCAGTGAAATCATTCCAATCATATTGCCAATGTTCTAATTTATGCACAAAACCTTCTTG
Source organism: Loa loa (assembly GCF_000183805.2). Taxonomy (NCBI): domain Eukaryota; kingdom Metazoa; phylum Nematoda; class Chromadorea; order Rhabditida; family Onchocercidae; genus Loa; species Loa loa. Next base: position 114,626 of record NW_018108379.1, on the reverse strand, counting down.
ATCATCAACTCGTTGCATAGTTAAATAGGTGACATTGAAAAATGGATCAATGGTACCATCGATTTTATCATTGCAAATAATGTAATCACCATATTGTTCCTTATCATGTTCATATCTATTTAAAGAAAAATTTTTAAATTTAAAATTATACAAAAAAAAAGTTATGCAAAAAAGAAATTTTTAATTGGAATTTTTATTTCTATACATGTCAAATTTACGATGTAATAATGCAATTTTGAAAAAAAAAAAAAAAAATTTAAACAATATTATCATCGATTCATTGCTAAAACAGAAAAGAAAAAGAAAGGAAAATATCACAAACATTTTAAAATAAAAAGTTAACAATGGCAATATTCGATGACAAATGATTAGTTTTAGCATTAAATAAATTACAAAAAGAAATAAAATAGTAAAATTAAGGTATCATATATGAATTATAAAGTTAAAATTGAAAAAAAAAACTAACAATTAAATATTAATTATATGTGCTAATGAGAAATAAGATTGTTTTTCTTTTTTTTTCAAATGAAATAAACTAAGTTTAAAAATTTTATACATTTTTGAATAATTTTATTGATTCTTTCTAAATGTTAATTTTATTGAATCCTTTTAAATATTCTTAAATAGCCTAAAATATACCGTTAATTGATTTTAGTAAAATAATAGGTTGCAACATTTCAAAACTACACAAATACACGTGATATTTATTTGATAATTTTAATGAATATTGATGAAAAAGATTAAATTGGAATGATAAGGTATAATTTTGCTATCATGATAATATGCTAATAATTATGAAATAATTAGGGAAAATTGAAACATTACAAAAATGAATTAATCACATTCAATCATTACACAAGAAATATTACTTTTGCCAATTATACACATATATGTTAGGTAGTACACATACCTTGGTTAATTACTTTCCAAGTATTAGATAGTAAATTTACCTTAGTCAATAATACACGCAAGTGTTAGATAGTAAAATTTACCTTGACCAATAGGACACGTAAGTGTTAGATGATACACATATCTTGGCTAGTAATACAAATATAGGTTCGGTTGTAAACTTACCTTGGCCAATAATATACGCACGTATTAGGTAATACACCATCTAATAAGCCTAAACGTTTAATATCAACAGCTTTACATAACATGATGATATATTTCGAGCGTTCCTGCCAAACCATTTCCCAGAAATCATTAATTGTTGACGGAAATGGTGCTTGTGTTAAAATAAACGTGTTCAAAAGTGGACCACCACGTACGTATGATGCATGAATGAAATCATTGCTAAAAATTAAAATCTATTTTAGAAAATATTTTAATATATACTAAATATATAAATGATAAAATTTAAAATAATAAATAAAATAATACTTTCAAAAGTTACTAATATTATTTGAAAAAAATTAGCATTAAAAAAAAAAAGGTTAATAAAATTTAAATAATAAAAATTAAATAATGTAAGAAATAATTGGAAAGATTATTAATTTTAATTAATAATTGAAATAACAAAAATTTTCCTTAATAAATCATTTTATGTTGGTAATGTTATAAAAATTATACCATTTTAAATTTTATTAATTAAAACTGATCAAGCATAGTTTAAAAAATAAGTAAATAAATAAATAATTAATCAATTACTGGTTAATCTGTGCTAAAATTGCGAAACAAATCAATAAGCCATTATTAACAGTATCAAAAATGACAAAAGATATGACAATAATTCTTTTTTTTTGAGAAAATTTTAATGAATGCAGGGGGAAAAAAAAATTGTTCTGTAATTAGCAGAATAATAGCAGGATGAAAATAAATTGAAATATCCAGTAAAATAAATTTTTGCCATATTGATATAATGGAAATAATTTAAATGATTATTTCATTTTTATTTTTGATAAGCTATTAAATGCTATTATCAGTTGGAACATTGATGGTTATCAATGTTGAACAAATTATGCTAATATCATTATAAGTTAATAATATTACACAATAAATTTGGAAATAAGCAGAAAATTTTGTTTTTCTTCTTTTTTTTAAAAAAAAGAAAGAAAATTGAATTAAATATTTTAAAATAATTTAATTAGCGTAGCGTAGTTTTTAAAAGTTTCCAAATGGTTGAAATATAAGTTAGTTTAAAATAATTATTATTATTTGTCAACGAATTCAAAAATGCTAAGGAAAAAATTAACAGATACCTTTTATTGGTGGAATGATTTGTTGTCACATTAATAGGCTTTAAAATGTCATCCGTATGATGTAAGTGTGATAATTCTCGTATTCTAGGCTTATAGGAAATAATTGAACCATTATCGTAATTTATTGTTTTTTTACGCCATAATATAACACGACTAATATCAGCACATTCGAATACTGTAACGAGAAATGGTACCGTAATAGTTCTGATCATTATCATATTGTAATTGAAATAAGCGATAAAATTGCAGCTATAAATAGCACAACAAAGATTTAATTCTAGGACAAATAGCAACCTAAAAGGTTGAAAGCCTAGCGAAAAGCCATATGGCTAACCCTGATATATCAGATTACCTCCCCTGGTTAATTAATAAATTTGATCGTATTGAATGAAGAAATGTTTATGACGAAATATGGAATAAGATCGCATAATATGATGCTACATAATTTGTACTTAAATTAAGCATATACCTAATTTAGATCACCTTTAACCTCCAAGTAATCAAAATGACCAAATAATATTTAGGCATATTTAGGCATTCTTAATTTGTTGACATTTTTTAGAATAAAAATGCGATTATGCTTCATGACATATTTGTTGTTTTCATGTTGATAATTATCAAAAGAAAAGATAACAGAGAAAATGAACATTAAACTATTGTCCAGTAAAAAAAGAAAAAATTTAAATTAAACTAACATTTATTTCTTGCTTTATCAAGATTTTGATTAAATGCATTCTGTTCGGTTTCTTTTGATGATAACGGATTACGCTCAAAAAATGTTTTTAACTGTTGAAATTCTGCCATATATTCCTTTAAAAAAGAAAATGATGGAAGGAGAAGAAAAAAGCATTTTAACAAATTATGAAAAAAAAATATTAAATTAAATATATTAAAATTAACAAAAAATTTTCAAATTTTATATCTTTCATAACAAATAAGTTATTGTTTTTTTTTTTTTTGCTTTCTTTTTCATTACAAAAAATCCATATGTATGCTAATTTAATAAATTATCAGAAATTCATTTGGAAATACTAATAAATTGATAACTTATCAGAAATTTATCTGCAATTATGCACAAAAATTACATTCTAAATCTCATTTTAGGATATAATTCTATCTCGAAAATTGACCAAAAGTTTTGAATCTCATTTTGGAATTGTTTTTATCAAAAAAAAATTGATAATTGATCGAAAGTTTCGAAATTAATGGACTAATCAATCTTGAAAAATTTGATTTCAAGAAATAAATTAGCATGAATTTGTAATATTGAAATGGAAAAGGAAGGAAGAAAAACTAAATCTGTTTGTTGTGAAGGGAATAGAAACTTTACGAAATTTTGTAATTTCAGGAGAAAAAAAATAGTTTTGGAGAATTTACCGATAGATGAGGTGTTATTGTACCTGGTTCAATAATAAATGAATATTTAACCATATCAGCCATTGTTGAAGCAAAATTATTTATCCTTTCAAGCATTCGATGATAAAATTCACTACTCTGTTCGGTCCAATTCGATAATGGGTCAGCCTGTGTTACTATTATTTATTATTATTTATTATTATTATTATTATTATTATTATTA
>NW_018108379.1:106454-110613 GCF_000183805.2 Loa loa | reverse complement strand
ATTATTTATTTATTATTATTATTATTATTATTATTATTATTATTATTATTATTATTATTATTATTATTATTATTATTATTATTATTATTATTATTATTATTAATTATAATATTATAATGATGGCATAAGATATCATCAAACTAAGTGATAAGATACTATCAAGGAAGATAATGCAAAGTATGGTGTATGGTGATAGGAAGAAATGAATCTTATGTTATTCTAATCCTATGTTAAAGCATATGAAATTAACATTGCCAAATGACCTTAGCAATTAAGTTGTTGACCTTTTTAAAAAGTTAACTTCCTTTTTTTGAACACGATTTATATTTAAACAACGATACAAAAATATCTGATATATTGGATAATAATACATTATTTCAAGTTTAAAGGAAAAAATGATTCAGCTTCCTAAGATATTTCAAATATTCGAATCAATCCATCATGCTAACCAGAAAATTCAGTTATGAGTTATTCATGAAATCAGTATTTTCATTATTCATTTTTTTTCAAGAATAAAATACCTCTTTCAGATATGTGAAATCAATCATTAACTCTTCGATAATTTCCTTTGATGGTCGATTCAATTTAGCTGCAACATCGTCCAACCAACGAATCAAATTTGTCCTATAAAATCGTAAGTAAATAAGTTTAATCATAATGTTTGGTTAGTTTTTAGTCTAATCAATGATTGTCTATTTATTTGTTTTCCGGATTATATAATAGATCGTCTACAAGTGGGAAATGATCCATTGATATAATTCATAATAAAGGATAACAGGTTATGGTATTGTTTTAGCATATTATCAATGATTATCACTGAATTAATCAGTTCAATCATTAGCGATATCAAACATAAACCAATGTGTATTAATGTAATAAAACTAAAATAGCAGGAAATTATTTGTGTAGTGCTAATCCGATTATTCCGATCATTGAGTTGAATCAGAAATTCAACCATTTTCTGGACTTGTTTATTGATATGATTGTTTAAGTAATTTAAACAAATTATTATTTTATCAAATTTCTATTGAAAATTTGATGATTTCAACAAAATATATTCACCCATATTTACGTGTCAAGTAATCAGGATCACTTTTTATATGATCCGGTTTCAGAACAACCGATGAAATTAAGCGTAACTTGATTTCTTCTTCTGTTATGATATCATTTATTTTGCGAATTTTTTGCTCTATGAAAGATTGTATTTCGTTTATGTTGTATTGTTCCTGAAAATTTGAAATAAAATTAAACATTTGATGTGGACCTCTATAAAAAATTATTATAAAGTAAAGTAATACCACACTAATTATAGCAATTAATTAATTCTAATGTTACACGAATGCTTTTCAGGGTATTATTTTCATTAATTTGATTTAAATTTAACTTGAAAGATTTTAAAATTTCGATAGAAATTATCGTTTTCCTTCAGTTTTTAAATTTCCTTTTCAATATCCTTGTCATATTTTTACTTTGAATACTTACTTGCCCATGTTCAGTTTGTTATTTTAAATGTTTTGATATTTTAATTTATTGGTAGTAGTATTATTTGATGAATAATTCCAATGTCTAATTAATATTTCTACTTTCAATAATTGTATAAATTTAACTTTCATTGTGAATATTCAAGTACATCAATTCATTCGTGACAATTTAATGTAATAAAATTTTATGGTTAAAAGTTGCGCAAAATTTTTATAACTTCAATGATTAATCTTATATGTATCGTGTAAAAATTTTAATTTTATAAGTTGATACTTTGAAAATTTTTAATGGAAATGAAAATCTGAATTAAAAAAAAATAAGTGTTTCAAAGCTATGATTACAAAAGTTTAAAAGAGAAAAATTAAAACAAATAAACTTACAAGTCTTTGATTTAAAGCACGAATTTTATATGCATCATACCAACGTATGTAAAATGGACGATGAGAATCTTGAAGTTTATTTATTTTTGCTTTCTTTGTCCGTTTACTCCATCTATTTCCGGTAGGCAATAGTGAATGAATTTCATCCGGTTGAAACCATTTCGTATCTATAAGCGTATCCTGAAAGAATAAAAAAAAAAAAAAAATCCTAAATTTATAAACATTTCTGCATTATTACAGATTTATTGAACAAAATATAAGCTAAATATTGAAAAGAATAGCATGTTTAGTTTTTCAATTTTGCAATTTTTATAATTTTAAAATTATTCCTGAAATATTTACAAAGCTGAAAGTCATACAATTTATCGTACTATCAAAATTTAAATTATCAATTTAACAATGATATGCAAAGTGGATTATAAAAATTTTCAATTTTTTGTCTAAAATATGGAAGAAAAAGTTAAAAAAAATAAAAAGAATATACCAAAAGTTATCATAAAACATACAAATAAAATATTTTTCATATTCATGAATTAATGTTATACTGTAATTTACATCTGAAAATTGAATTGCAATCATCTTTCTAAAATTATCCAAAAATTCACTAACTTTTAATTCGATACTGCTTTCTAACGATGAAATATCCGCTTCTGAACTCATTGATCTGATAAGCTTTTTTTTTTTCTTTTTTTTTTGCAAACAAAAAAATTGAATTATTTAACTTGAAAATAGTATGCAAAGCGTATTGTGAAAATTTTTAATTTTTTACCTAAAATATGAAATAATTATCACATGTGTCACATATATGTCATCTACAACTATTTAATGCAAGAAAAAAAACATACCACATTAAATACAGGGTAAATATTTACAATTTCTTAAACACTTGCTAATATCACTCCTTCTCTCAATTACTTAATTAAAAATTGCATAATTAATTAACACAAAAGTGTTTATATAAGTTTTTGAAAATTATTATAACAATCCGTTTCATCTGTAATGTATTTTAAACGTATAAATAACCAAGAAATTGAAATTGTAATTTCAAAAAAAGTTGACAGTGAACAAAAAGTATCACAGTTGTTACTTTTTCCTTTCTCCTATCTTAACTGGCTAAAAAAAAAAAAAATACAAAAATGTCAATTGCATAACTAAGGGATCAAATAAACCATACTAAGGTAGAAAGAATAATATTAATTACTCAATACTAATTATTCATGGATAATTAATATTGTAGTTCTGGTGTAAATTTAATAATTTAATTAGGGAATGAAACGTGATAAATTGGAAATTTTACATCAGACAGAAATTATTTAATCATTTTGACAACATTAAAGTAAACTTTTAATTTATCCGATTGGACTGCATGAAAATGAAATTAGGAATTGAAATAAATACTTGATAAAAATTTATTTGATAACTAATAACTTAATATTGAATAAGAAATATCAGATAATAGTAAGAGAAAAAAAAGAAATGAATGGAAGATTTATCCGATCATGACAATATTAAGCACTGACTATGATAATGAATATTTGATCAGATAAACTGATATAAGTGCGTAAGCAGACGTGCAATTGCAACCGCGACTGCAATTGCAACTGCAAGAAATGCTTGCCATTTTGATTATATTGGTTTCATTTGTATGATTCGATCATATAAAACAAGTGATGAGAGCAATAAAAATCTTAAGGTTTCTAAGGTTTTGATTAAATTCATTTTTCTTTGACCTTTTGACTTTGAGTTTTTTTTTTTTTTATTCCTTACAACTTTGCAATATCGCTAAATTAATTAGTCTAAAGTATTTTACCAAAAGGTATGCAAAAAAAACTTGCTGCAAAAAGTTTAAAATTTCGACTTCAAAATTTATGAAATTCATCCATTTTATCTTTTAATCTTTAAAAATTTTAGTGAAATAATGAATTAAAGAAAATTCTAATCTTTCGATATTTAGAAATTGATGTCATTCTCGAATGTTTTTATTGATGTATCAATTAATAGCTTTATACCATAGCTCTTTTCCTATTTGAATTTAAACTTTGCCACTTATTAGTAACGAAATTCTTTCCAATAATTAAGTAATTAAATTCTTTATAATAATTAGGATTCAGAAAGAATTCTCGAGAAGAAGCGCAAAATTAAAATATAGCACGTTTTTATTTCAAAAAGTTTTAGTCAAATTTTCAAGTGTTTTTTTTTATTGTTATTATAATACATTTAAAAAATTATGTTTCTTAATTTTCTCAAGAAAAGAAAAAAAAAACTCTGTGAAAACAAATAAAAGTTCAAAACAAACA
>NW_018108379.1:101805-106434 GCF_000183805.2 Loa loa | reverse complement strand
AAAAACTTGCTGCAAAAAGTTTAAAATTTCGACTTCAAAATTTATGAAATTCATCCATTTTATCTTTTAATCTTTAAAAATTTTAGTGAAATAATGAATTAAAGAAAATTCTAATCTTTCGATATTTAGAAATTGATGTCATTCTCGAATGTTTTTATTGATGTATCAATTAATAGTTTTATACCATAGCTCTTTTCCTATTTGAATTTAAACTTTGCCACTTATTAGTAACGAAATTCTTTCCAATAATTAAGTAATTAAATTCTTTATAATAATTAGGATTCAGAAAGAATTCTCGAGAAGAAGCGCAAAATTAAAATATAGCACGTTTTTATTTCAAAAAGTTTTAGTCAAATTTTCAAGTGTTTTTTTTATTGTTATTATAATACATTTAAAAAATTATGTTTCTTAATTTTCTCAAGAAAAGAAAAAAAAAACTCTGTGAAAACAAATAAAAGTTCAAAACAAACATTTATTGAAATAAAAAACTTTATTGAAATAAAAAACAGATGGTTGATAGCAAATATTTATGTTATCACTTCCACCACGATTATTATTCTAAGAGATAATTTAATATTCTATTTCTTATTATTCGAATACATTGATAAATATTACAAATTTTTCTTGTTTTTCAAAATTTTAAAATTTTACAAAAAAATTTTCAAAGTTTTACAGGATTTTATAATTGTCAAATTAAAACAAATGATTGATAAATAAGTATGTATGGTTATTACTTCCATAATTATCAATCCGTGTTAGTTGCTTCTTTGATTCACAATCGAGATTTAACATTTTAACATTCGGATTAATTGTTGTTCATGAGAATAGCACTAACTTCATGAGCTAATTTCTCGATTATAATTTATAGAAATAAGCCTAGCAATAAATCTCGTTATATTTTGATTAGGCATAGAAAGCGTGCAAACTGATAGCTGATAAATAGAAAAGATGATGAAGGAAATGTGATCAAAATTTAAATTTAAATTTAAATGTAACAAAATAATATATGTGATATTTCGAAGGAAAGAATATATTTAATTCATTTAAATCTACATTTGTCCTACGGTAATTGAATTAATTCCTTTTTATGATTAATTAGTCCTTTTGGAGAAAAATAACGACATGTCATAAATGTTGTCGTTTTCAGTGACATCTGATGAAACAATAATAGATAATAACTTTTGCATTTGAAAGTTACCAAATGTTATGATAGATATCATTTTTCCTGATCCAGAAAATTAACCATATAATCATTATTACTTCACTATTTCAAATTCCTTCCAATCTCCTCATCCGTTAATGAATTTCCTTTTTTCAACAGGATGAATAACAGTCGCGAAAAGTCGTCAAACCGGAATTTTAAAGTTGGCGAATCAACGCCCTACCAATGAAATAATATCTTTCATTGCAAATGAAAGTGTTATGCTTAAGTATATCATTTATGTTAGGGATATTTCAATTATACTCTCAATCTCTGTTCCCTTCCATCATTTCTTAACTATTTTTTCTATATCCTCTCATGCCTCTCTTTCATCGTTTCATCTCATAATTCTTATCAATGTCTGGCATATATCGGTATACATCAATTCCGTTATATTTTCTTTGTTTTTATGCTTGCTTTTTTTTAAACATTTTTACATCTTTAATTATTATTCTCTTCTACCGTTTGTATTGTTTGAAAGAATGTTAAAATTGGGATGTAATTTGATGATTATTGTTTGCTAAAGGTAAGATAAAATCTACACATACCAGTTCATTTGAATTTCAGTATCTGAAATTTGAAATGGAAATTCGAAATAATGATGTACTTTAATAGAGCTGTTAAATGATATGTAAATGGTTAATCTATTTGTTAACTACTTTAAAGTATTTTTATGCATATAATTCTTCCCTTCCCTTCAACATTTTAATTAATTTTCAGAAAAATGTTTAATCATTTATTTGAAATGAAAATAATGCAAATGTTTGGGTTCATAACTTGAAATTTCATATACTTTAGTCCTATTATTACATTAACGTCTTTAATTTTAATTTTAATTACTTATCCTATTTAATCTTTATAAAATCCCTTTTTGTCATATTGCTGAATCGTAGAAATCGAAAAAATTTTGGCCGAATTTAACATTATTACTTGATAATGAAGTTTATTTTAGCTGAAGCAAAGTGGAATGATAAAAGAGCAGCAGTATTATCTTAATGATTTTTCGTACTTCTGATGGAACGAGTAAAAGATAAAATATTTACCCGACCGATTGTCTATGGAAATACTGCCCATTATTTGGGTAAAAAACGTGAAGAAGATGGGCATACTCATGAATGGACGGTATTCGTAAAACCTTACTACAACGAAGATCCGTCAAAGTATATCCGGAAAGTACAATTCAAACTGCACGATTCATATGCTAATGCAACACGAAGTAATTTACTTTTTTCTTCTTGCTAAAGGTTCAAATATTAGTTGTTCGTCTAACTGGCTAAGTGAATGCTAGTCTAGATAGATTGTCGTATACGTTCATTATAGTTTCTAATCTAGTTAGATTATTGTCATTTAGTTTAGTTAAATTAGTAGCTTTTGTTTTCTTTTTCGTGGTATTACAAGGTATTACGAATTATTACGAACTACGAACGTATTACGAACGTGGTATTACGAATTATGTGTTTTAAAGTTCATTTAACTTTCACTACAATAAAAAGTTATTTAGTGAAAGTTAAATGAGCATTTCATTATCACACATAATGCGCACATAGTTAATCGATCTGCTATATTTCACACGTCACTTAGCAGGCGTTGATTTGAACTTGAATAGTTAAACTGAGTTTATGTAACAGATTTGTATATACAATGCATGCATAGAAATTTTCAAACTGAGAACATTGTTCTACAAATGTTCAAACTACTCGTAAACTTTTATTTTAACAATAACATTTAAAATAGCATAGTATCATCAAACGAGCCTAGAAGCTAGAATCGAATGGCAAACTTTAATTCTCTTCGAAATCCTACTTTTAGTCAATTCTTGATATTATAATTTATGAAATGAAGTTGGCTTTTGAGGTTAAAGCGAATGTGAAAATTAAAAGCTATCATATAATGTGGAAAAAGAATAACTTTTGCTTTCCATAGAAATTTCTGCAAATTTCGAATGAAAAAAAGAAAAAATTATGGTGTTATATGATGTGTGAAGGAGTATGAAAAGCATGGAATTATTACTTGCATGAATGGTATGTTTAATTTTGCATCAGTTTTCAGTGATCGAAAAACCACCATATGAAGTGACTGAAACAGGTTGGGGCGAATTTGAGATTCAGATTCGAATATATTTTGTTGACGTTAATGAAAAGCCGGTAAACTTTCAGTATTTTGCATGATCTTGTTGTTTTACACAACCTTATTTATTTATTTCTGTAGTTTATTGTTTTATTCCTTCTTCATATATCACTTTCCTGACCTTTTATTGTGAATTTCGTGGCTTGGGATGTTGAATTCCATTTCAAAATCTCGCAATATTCATTTCACAATTATAGGAATCTTTTTGTCTTTAACAGCGGTTAAGTTACTTAGTGGTAGAGATGTCATTGGTAAATGAAAATTGCGAAAATTGGAATACGAAAATCTTAATTAGTTAACTCTTTAGTCATATATTTTAAGGTAACAGCATTCCACTATCTTCGGTTATTTCAACCACAGGTTACACTACCTAATGGTAAAACGATGGTCGCTGCGGAATATTACGATGAAATCGTAAGTTTTTTAAATGTTTTTTTTTTCTCCGAGCTTTTCTGTGATTTTTCGCACACGTAAAGAACAAAGCATTTGAAAAGATAGTGTTTATTCATTTGCAACAGGTAGATAGTTACTGTTGGTGACAGATGATATCATTTTAAATTTAATCTTTTATATTCTAATGCTGGGTGTTTTATGATACATAGTATTTACCTTGAATAAAATCTTGTCGATTATGTTACAGGTATTTCAAGAACCGACAATGCCAATGTATAAAGTGTTATCACACTTAGAGGGACGCAAAGCTGAACCGAGACGTTTTCATACTGATTGTAAGTTGATTACTAAATTATTTTTTATTTCGCCTATTTAACCTCATTTTGCATACCTACAAAATCTTTAGTTTCTGGTGTAAAGCATCAGGTTTTGTAATGTTATTCAATTAGATTGAGTAATACCATTGTTGTGTATTCACTTCACTACCTTCACTAATGCTTTCTTTAAATTTAGTTCCTTTTGTGCGTAAACGAACCCAAGAAATGATCAACAATGCGAGAAGTGAAATAAACAAAGAAATTCAAGATCTGATGGATTCATTGAAAGCTGCTCATGATTTAATAGGCAAATATTCGAAAGAAGTTGATTCATTGGAAGCTGCTGCAGGAAACGCTGAAGATGGTACTTTTGCATATGAAAATAGTGGACAAACTGCAGTATGATAGAACTTATCTAACGTTATACTTTAGTTGATTATCGATGTACTATCATTCATGTTATCCATATATTATCTGTATAGCTAACACGTGTCCAGTTTCATAAACTTTGACAGCACATGTATGAAGTGCACCTGTCATCTTTTTTCTTTTTTTTAAATTCATTTTGAGCAATACTTAACAGTGTATTGA
>NW_018108379.1:98605-101117 GCF_000183805.2 Loa loa | reverse complement strand
CAATTATTTTATTCACTAATCGCTTATTCATTGTCATTCTTTTTTTTTTTAACCTTTCTAATGTCATTTGTTTTAAATGATAAGTATAGGAAACATTTAGAAAATTATACTGCTATTAACATCTAATCATATGCAAATCTTTCCTTCATCAGTTAAATTTTAATTCATTTAATAAACCGAATAATAATCATCCGATATGTCCTGATATCAGATGATATACCAGATGATGATGGTATATAGATGGTATATATGGTATATACCATATATATATATGGTACAGATGTATTCTTTTACCATATATATATATATATATACATACCATATATATATATATATATACCAGATGATGATGGTATATAGATGGTATATACCATATATATATGTGGTACAGATGTATGGTACATACCATATATATATATGGTACAGATGTATGGCATATATGGTACGGATGATGGTATATACCGTATGATACATATAGACGAATATTTTGTTAAAATATTATTTATTGAATTTATTATAGTTTAATAATATCAATAATTATTCGAACAATTCAAACTAAAATTTCATTGCTTTTTTTTATCCTATATTAATCATAATTTTACATTGGAATATTTGATATTTTTAATTTTTGTTAAAAATTTAATTTTTATCTTCTTTTTATTTTTTGTTTATTTTTATTTCATTTTAAAATGAAATTTTCATTTTTTATTTTTTTTATTTATTTTGAAAAATTCCATTTATTTTATTTTATTATTGCTTTTTTTTTTTAAAAGTGAATTTATTAATGCGATATTTTAGGTTAATTTTATCTAATTTTATATTATCAATTCAAAATTTTCAATACATCAGAAGTTAAATTTAATTAAAAAATATTACACATTTATGTGAAGTTTAAACAAAAGATTTTTTGTTAAATTCTTCAAATGTGAACATTTCGTTTCTTTTCTCTCTTGTTCATATCCATCTGGTCTCTTTGACATTAAATTGTCGCTGTCACAAAATATATATTAAAAGAAAAAATAACAATGGTTCGTTTTTCTTTCTCCTTCTTATTTTCACCATTTTTTTTTCTTTCTCTTGTTATACTTTCATGATATTTTAATTTCCATTTAATTCCTATTTCTTCTACTATAAAATGAAATCAAATTTGAAACGTTACATTTTAAATTTTTCAAATTAAATTGACTGATTGATTAATTATGGAATTGACTAATTATGGAATATAATAATGCAAGAATAATTACGAATATTTAATATCTACTATTTTAGTTACTGCCAACAACTACTACTTTTATCATTCGTATTATTATCACCAATATCATTATATTTCGTTTAATTAATTGAATTACTTATATTTTATAATCGTTTTTAATTAGTGAAGTGAATTATTTCATTTTAATTACATTAATGAGGAATGAATCAATATTTCAATCAATACTATTAAAAGTTTACTGTATATAATCAATATTTTATTTCATAATACCTTTTTTTTCATTTATAAATCGAATTTTTTAATTTAAATACTTCTTTTTTCTATATAATAAACCCTTTTTTAAATTCATTTTCTTTCTTTTTAAATTTTCAAATTCTATTTTTGTCATTTCTTCTCTTTCCTCCCTTTCTTCTCTCTCTCTCCCTCTTTCTTTCTTTCCCTCTCCCTCTTTTATGTTTCATCTATTTATATATTGAACAAGTTCCAATGCTCATTTTTGCTCATCCCTCTTCTTCTTCTCATCTTCCTCCTCCTCTTCGTCCTCCTCTTCCTCTTCTTCCTCCTCCTCCTCCTCTTCCTCCTCCTCTTCCTCCTCCTCCTCTTCCTCCTCTTCTTCCTCTTCCTTCTTCTCCTTCCATCACCTATGTTCAATTCCATTGAACACCACTCCTATCATTTGTGTCATTATCGATTTGCCTTTGTCAAATTATTATCCTCACTGTTTTTCCTTCATGTCATGCTAGCCATATCATTTGGGTATTTCCGGTTTACTTATCCCACAGTTCGTTTTCTGCATTTCCGATTTTACAATCATTCCTATTCCGGTCATTATCATAAAATGAATGTTACACGGATAGTATCCGTGCAATTCACATAATATTATTAAAAGCCTTATATGTTTGTAGTTCTTTTTTACCAGCATTAATTAATTAAATCAATTAAAACTTTAATTAAAAGTACTTAACATTCCACCAAAATTTTTTGCAAATTATTTTTTTCCCATTTGATATGAATTGTACAAACTATAATTTCGAATTACGCAACTTAAATTGTCTGGAATTTAATTTAATACTACCAAGCTTTAAACGGTAAACGTACTACTAAGAAAGAAAGAAAAAAGGAGGAAAAGTTTTAACGCAGAATTTAAAATACGAATATTAATTTAAGTATAGTATTATTTTATAATTATTCAAAAAATGATACCATATAGATATCTGTATGGAATAGAATTTAAAATACGAATATTAATTTAAGTATAGTATTATTTTATAATTATCCAAAAATGATACCATATAGATA
>NW_018108379.1:95676-98163 GCF_000183805.2 Loa loa | reverse complement strand
AAATTTCATTTCATTTTTTTTCTTTCTTAGAAAAAAATTTTTCATAAAAATTTCGTAAATTTCAATAAAATAAATTTCCATAGAAATTTCGATGATTCATCAAGATTTACAATAAAATTTTTGGAACTTTTTCAAATTATACAATAAATATCATTGATGAAGTTTGGCTTCAAAAAAAAAAAAAAAGGAATGAAAAGAGCGAAAAAAATTTTCAGACAAATTTTATTTATCGTATGAATTTTTGATCAAACGAAACATACAAATGTCGTATGAATTGATTAAGCGACAAATACAAAAATGGTCAATCATTTTGTCTGTCGCGAAGATATTGAAATGACAATTTTAATATTTAATCCATCGTTTGTTGTATCATAAACCGGACAAGTTTTTTACTTCTTTATTTACTTAGATAGACAAACGCATACACACACAGACAGACAGACAAACACACACACACATACACACACATACACATACACACACAGACACGGACACACTACTACACAAATATATTTATAATGCGATGTGAATGTTTGAATTATAATTCAAAATTTGAATAATTTATTGCTATCATAGATTAAATAGGAAATTTTAGGGAGTAATTTGTTATGAGGAAGTGGTATATGAATGAAAATGATAATGGTTGATAACAGGATGATAATAAGATCAATCATTTGGGTTATTTATCAGAGGTATATGAATAAAAATAATAATGATTGATAACAGGATGATAATAAGATCAATCATTTGAGTTATTTATCAGAGATATATGAATGAAAATGATAGTGGTCGATAACAGGATGATAATAAGATCAGTCATTTAGCTATTTATCAGTAATAATTAATTGCTTCATTGTGTAGACATATTGTGCTAAATTAATGTATACATTAAATTTCTTTCTCCTTTTCTTTTTATTTTTTTTTTTTTTTTAACTCTATAAATATGATGTTAATGTTATTATGATAATATTCAATGATTCCTTTTAATATAAGATATTAAAATATTTCAATGATAATTTTTTGATAATTGATAAATTCATATTTGCTGAAAATTTTCACTCAAAGATTAATAATTTTCCATATTATCATAATAATTTAATTGAAAATTAATGCAAACATTACGATTAAAATTATGATAATGGTTAAAAAATTGGTTAAATTTCTTCACATAAAAAAATTAAAATTCAAAAAAAAAAAATTTGAAAAGAAAAACAAAACAAAAAATTTTTTACGTTCAATAAATACGTTTGATAAATTAAAGTTTGATAAATTAAAACCATTACATAATTATCATCATGCATTCAAAAGATCAATGTTACGAGATCGTATATAAATATTATTAATGAATATCAAATTGTTTAATCAATTTCTCATAATCTAATCATAATTATCAAGCTATGAACAATAAGTTATCAATGAATCACTCTTATAAATGATAAGATTAAATATAAAATGAAATAATGATTTTCTTTGTAATATGAACAATGAAAATATAAGTGACAACTTCCTTATTCGAACTAATTCTACCATAACATTCGATAACAAATTTTCGAATTTACAAAATAAAACTTGATTACTTAAGAAAAGAAAAAAGTTATTTTAAAATATCAGTTAAATTTTTATCACTGCAATCTATCATCAGTAACTGTTTACGGCAATTTTCCCTGTTATATGTGATATGATATGATAAGATCTATGTGTTTTTGTTTATCATTCGATCAACGATCACAATTATTGTTACTTGTAATTTTGATTTTATTTTGTTTTTTTCTTTTTTTTCCCTTATCAAACGGTATTCTGATGAATTGTATCAATCATATTCCGTTTCATTCCTTTTCGGATTTGTCACATTTCATTTTTCACAAACTTTATTTGCGCAAAATTACTCCTGAATGTGTAATGCTTCAAGAAATTTACAGTAATCCATATAATCATAATTGTACAATTACATTTATCTGCTTAATAATTATCAATTGTTTTATCTTACATGCCGAATCATTTCATAATCAAACAAAAAAAAAAAAAAAAAAAAGCTGTAAGCAATGACAATGATAAATTCCTAATGAAGGGAAATTTTAATTTGAAATGAGGAAATTCGAATTAAATTCAAGCAAATCCAGATTATTTATCCATTTATACATGGTGGTCAATTATAATTAAACTTGCTGAACCTTTATTTTAATAATTTAAAAAAAAAGGAAATCATTTACTCTTAGATTTTGAATTTATATTTGTTTTTAAAAAAAACAAAAAAAAAAACGGAAAGGTATTCCTCCATTTGTTTAGTCTAATTTTTTTTTGTTTTTATTTTTAATTTTTAAATTATATTATTGTTATAGTACAACACATTAATCAATCCTTTAATGCATGCAATAAATTAAGTTTTTTAAAATATTTTGCAATTTTTTTTTTTCTAAAACATCTTTCGTTTCCTTCATTTCTTACCCAATCAACTTTTCTTATCATTAATGATAAGAATGATTTTAG
>NW_018108379.1:92091-95571 GCF_000183805.2 Loa loa | reverse complement strand
AATTATTTGATAATGTAAAATATGGGATTCGAAAGATCGAAAGAAAGAATTCTTTTTCATACTGTAAGTATCGAAAGACAAAAAAAAAAAAAAAAACAATAAAATAAGCAAAAAATTAAAACAATTTCATTCTTGAATCAAGAATTACTGCCAAATTTTTCAAAGTTTTATTTCTAATTAATAAATTAATGATAAGATGATTTTTGAAATGTTCATAAAATTTATTTTCAGATTATCATTATTGTTGCTTGATTGATTAAAAAAATTTGTAATATTTACTTTTTGCTGCTAATAATTTTTACATTTTATCATGCTTATTTCTATTTTATTTCACATTTTTTATTTAATCAAAGGAAAAAAAAATTTTTCATTTTATCATTTTCTTTTGCAAATAAATAAAAATTCATCGTAATGTTAAATTTTTTTTTACTTTTTTTTGTTTTTGCTTAACATTTTTTACTTTGTGAAGAAATAATTTATTGAAGCGTTTGAATTTTTTCGCTTTTCTTGTTGCATTAACTAACAATAGCTTACATTTATATAAAGTGTTAGTTTTTTTTCTTTTTCTATGAAAGTTCAAATTTCTCTCTTTTTAACTTTCAAAATTATCATCGTATTATTGCAAAATTGTATTAAATTAACATTATTTTTATCATTATGCTTTAAATATATTATAGCGTTATCATTGAACTATGATTTTTGAAATATATATATATATATATATATATATATATACTTATTTATTTTATCATCATATATATTATTATCATATATATTATTTTATTATCATATATATCATATATATTTTATTATCATATCCTTCAAATCGTGATAGTCGATAACTTATAAATAAGCTAAGAATCGTTGGTAATGGTGATCAGGTTCAATTTATACATTTTTTATCATATATGATAGTTTACAGATATGTTAAGAGTCGTGATAGTCGTAATTACCTTTTAATTTGTGCATTAATTATTATGAATGATAATTTACAGATAAGCTAAGAATCGTGATAATGGTGATCAGGGTTTAATTTATTCATTTATTATCATGTATGATAATTTGCGGATAAGGCAAGAATCGTGATAATCGTAATTACTTTTAATTTATTCATTTATTATCATGAATGATAATTTACAGATAAGCTAAGAATCGTGATAATCGTGATAAGTTTTAATTTATTCTTCACATTTTATCATTCATCGCTAACGAAAAAATGCCACTGACCTGTTCTGACTGCCCTAAAATATGCTGCTCCTTAATTATACCTGTAAGTGTCTTCTTTTATTTTTTTTATTTCAACTAAATAATTTAAATATATATATATATATATGTATATATATAATATGTGTATAAACATATTTCTGTTCCAATCTATTATAATATATTTTATTTATTTTATTTCCATCCTTCAAATCATTACATTCAAATTATTTTTCGAAAAATTTAATTTTTGACTTAATTCTTTTTTTTTTTAAAAAACTAAATATTTATATTTTTTCAGCCTATTGGTGTATTTCTTGAGAAAGGCTGCGGTAGCGCTTTGGCCATTAATATCCTGCTAACGTTACTTGGCTATATACCTGGTTTGATACATGCTTGTTTCATCATCGTCAAATATTGATCGTTTCATAATTTTTAACTAATTGAAATATCGATCATCCATTATTTCATTTTCTCTTTTTTAATCTCTTTCCTTTTCGTCTTTTTATTTTCCATTTTGCTATTTTATATTCATTTTTCTTTTTCCATCTTTCTTCCTTTTCATTAATGTATCCATTTGAAATTCAAATATTTCATTAATAAGATTTAGATCGAAAATGAAAATTTCATTTCCAATTTCAAATCACTCTGATATATAATTTATTGATACCTGCTAAGAGACGAATCGTTTGACTTTTTTTTTCTTCATTCTTTAACAAATTATTAGGAGGAAAAATTAATTATGAATTAATTACATGTCAGTTTCATGTCATTACTAGTGAAATTTGGTAATTATTTTTATTTTAAATTTAAACTCATTCAATTTTCATACAGACCTTTATAATTTAATTTTTTAAAGTATTATGTAAATGAATGATTGATTAATTAATCCATTGATCGTTAATTACTTCAATAGTTTTATTACAAACAATGAAAATGAATGCAATCTATGCTCTTATTTTAATTAATATTTTATTATCAAATTTCGATTTCGATCATTTTTAATTTTATTTGTAACTTTTAACATTATTTATTTTATAATTTATAGTTTTTCTTTTCCTTTTTAAATATTTAATTAAGTAAGAAATTCAATCCCTCACATTTATTATACTCTATAATTGCCTACTTCTCATTGTATACCTTTCAATCCTACCTTTATTTTCCCTTTTTTCCCTTCTTTTTTTTTTTGTTTTACTAAAAATAAATATGAATTAATTAGCATTGTTTATTGAAAAAGAAAACGAACGAATTAATTAATCATCGCATATTCTAATTAATTATTGCTTTTTCTCTTGTCCTTTCATTTCGTTCATTTTTGTAGCTTTTGCTTATTTTCTATCGTATTTTAATGATTTAAAGAATAAATAATTCTTCCATTGCATTTGTTGATAACAATCGATATTACATTAATAAAAAGTTTTTGGAGAAAATAAAGTTTTAAAATTTTAAAAGTTATAAAGCATAAATTTATTTATTGCTAAATTTTATTTGCTAAATTTAGCCAGCTAAGTTAGCATTAATTAGCTAAATTTTATCATTACATTAATTACATTTATCAAAATTTATCTATGTAATGCCTAACAATATTGGCGCTAAAAACGACGTAGAATTATGCGCAAAACGTGTAAAATCAAGATATGCGTTTTTTAAAAAAAAAAAAAAAACTAGTAATAATTAATGTTTATCTGGATATAAATCATTAGTTTATATCAATGAATTAACTTTCATGAATTTTTCAACTGCTTTACTTATAAAAGTAAGGTAAGTTTAAAAGAAGGGAATGATAAATGATATGGCAATCATTGATTCAAAGAAAAAAAAAGATAAGTTTAAAGAGAAAAGAAAAATTTAAGGGAAGGGAAAAGGAGAAAAAGGAAAAGAAAAACAAAGAAGAGGGGAAAAGATAAGTTTAAAAGAGGAAAATGATAAATGATATGAAAATCATTGATCCATGAAGGAAAGATAAGTTTGAAAGAAGGAAATGATAAATGATACGATAATTATTTAGCTATGAAATTTTCAATGTTTAATCACTAATAACAATTCGATTATTTAAAATTTTAGAATTCTTAACTCTTACATTTAATTCGTGAGACTGAAAATTATTCACTAGAATAAATGTTTTAAATTAGCAATAAAATTATTATTCTTTTATTAAAATTAATGCAATAAAATTTGTAAAATTTGTTCAATGTTTAGAAGTTATATTTTAAAAATTTGAATTTGAAAGAAAAGAATTAATCGATCTTTTTAGTTGAATAAATTTTACATATATAT
>NW_018108379.1:83521-91859 GCF_000183805.2 Loa loa | reverse complement strand
TATATATATATATATATATATATATATATATATATATATATATATATATATATATATATATATATATATATATATGAACNTTAAATGCTAAGCACGAGATAATATGAAAGATTAATGAAAGAAATTGAATACGAATTCAATTATTGGATAACTGCTAATGACGACCATTATTAATAAGGCTTTGTTAGCATGTTATTTATTTGCTTACAGATATGATCATAACATCTCATATATAAAATTAGAAAAACAATAACTATTAATAAATAATTTTTGTCAGGTTAATCCATTAATTAGACCAACTATTGTTTAAAGCTAATACAATGAAACAAATTAGCTAAATCATTAATGAAATAAATTAGCCAAATCATTAAATTCTGTAGAAGAAATAAATAAATAAATAAATAAATATCTAATATTAAAAACTAAAAGCTTCGATAATTTACGGAAAAATAAGAAGACACAAAAAAGATAATTAAATGAAATATTTTCAATTCAATTCATATTTTTGTTTGAATTTTAAATAAGAAAATTTCGAATCCTTTTTTTTAGAATATATATTTCAATTCTATTTCAATTTTGAAAACATATTAAATACATGGGACACAATAACATTAAGCGCACGTTGCCATTGGTAACGATTTATTGATTTGTAGCAAATAACATTTCCGCCCAACAGCGGCAAATGGTCCATTTTCATTTTTCTCAATTCAATAATGTCAATTTATCCCCAAGTAAAAGATCAAAAAGCTTTTTCATCTCAATGATAATATCGATTTATCCCCAATAAAAGATCGGAAAACTTCTTCGTCCCGATGATAATATCGATTTGACCCCAATAAAAGACCAGAAAACTTCTTTATCCCGGTGATAATATCGATTTATCCCCAGTAAAAGACCAGAACACTTCTTTATCCCGATGATAATATCAGTTTATCCCCATATTTATCCCCAGAAAAAGCTTTTTCATCCATTGCATTATCATATTTACTTCATTATTATTTCTTATTTTCCTCTTCTATTTCCTGTCTTTATTTCCACTTCATTTCATTTTAATTCCTTTTAATGTATGTTTTTAATCGATAATAATGTCAAAAATTTCTCATGTATTTTCTGCGATTATCGGTTATAAACTTATCCAGATAATGGAGCATAAAAAATCTTGTAATTGAATAATTAAGGACATAATTATAAGGAATATTGATGATTAAACAATGTCGAAACTACCAATTACTATTCATATTAAATTATCACGAATTATTATTTTAAAAAAAAAATTCCAAATCGTTCAATGAATGATATCAGTGTGAGCATCAAATGATTTAATAGCTGCTGGAAAAAGTTTGAACAATTAAGCATAAAATTAATGGCTATTCGGTATGTTTAAATAATACTTAAGTAATAAATATTTACTTATTAATATGCTAAATTTCAAATGAATAACAAAAAAGTTTGCCACATTAAAAGTATTCATATTCAAAATCAATTAAATTAATTAAGCTATACGAAGCATTCATATTCAAAACTAATTTAATCAATTAAACTATAGGAAGAAGAAAATGTATGCTAAAATGAATGGATTAAAATATGCTTGTAATTTGAATAATATTCATTGTACAGTTAATAAACTTCCTTTGTTTTTGCTTTCCAAATAAGAAAGTATTTAAATATAATACACGAATGAATGATTATAAATTATTTCTCCCCTCCTCTCTCTCTCTCCCTTTGTTAATTTATTATTCTATAATTCATTTGTTAAATTCGAATCTAATTGAAAAATCACTTGAAACTTTTCAAAAGCTTGAAATTATATAAATAAGGGATAAATTAGAAGCAGACACAAAAAAAATTGTGATATTTTCAACATATTTTTTTCTATTTACTTTTCTCGAAAAAAAATAATGAAAATTTTAGATCATCTTATATTTTGTTTGTAAAATTTGAATTTCTTTTCTATCAATTAAATATCAAAACTGCTTTGAGTAATCAATATTTTCCTATCGATTAAATTTCAAGATTGCTTTGTATAATTAATATTTTCCTATCAACTAAATGTCAAAATTGCTTTATGTAATTTTCCTACCAATTAAATACCAAAACTGCTTGAAATAATTGATATTTTTCCATCAATTAAATATCAAAATTGCTAGGAATAATTAATGTAATAAGATTTTGACAAAATTTTTTCCATACCTTTTTTTTCCTCAGTTCTTAGCTAAAATTATTTGAAGGGAAATAGTTGGAAAAAATATTTATTTCAACAAAAAAAATTTAGTGAATAATATATTTTTTCCGTTAGTGAAAAAAAATGCTAAAAAGAATTATAATAATATTTTTCTCTTTGGGATAAATATTTTTCTGTTTTTTTTTTACATTTCCGCCTCATTATATGTCGTCATATAAATGAGGCGGAAATGTGAGCAAAACAAAATGCGCAATTACTTTAAATATATGCATATAATATATAAAATATTGTGTATTGAAATGTGAGAAATGATTATTTTGTCATATTTTATCATTTATTATTGATCATTTCAGGATGTGAATTTCATTGAAAGATTAGAATTGATAGATAGGGAACAGTTAACAATTGCGAGAATAATTGCTAATTATTTGAAATTAATTTTAAATTAAATCTGTCGCCGAATTTCTCAATCTCAGACTTGGCTAATTTATTCCTCAAAACTCGGTAGTACAGAAACGAATTCAACAATTATAATATGAATATGAACAAAGGGAGGACCAAAGACCAAATGACGCCCGTTATCGTCTTTCCCAACTGACCTGTTGGAACACGTCTTTCCAAAATGATCGGGTGCTCAGGACCTTCTTCTTTTTATTGCTGCAATTTCGCGTTATGACTTTCGGAGTTTTTCCGACAAAATTTGACAAAAGAAGAAGATGAAGAATTTAAGAGATTTTTAAGGCTTACAAATTTGGCTAATTTAGCTAAAGCGCAAAAAGAAAAATGAGGTATGAGAAGTAAGGATGGGATTTTTCTTTTTTTTTTTGAATATAGAAAATCGTTATAGGCAAGGAAGCGGGCGGAGATAGAGATGTAAGCAGTAAGAGGTTATGCAATTAAATTTGCCGCATTACGACTTCTTACATCGTTAATATTTTTAGTTTTCGAATTTCAAAATTTTAGATATTCAAATTTTACTGCTATTAGAGCAATAATTTTTGTATTAATTTAATATGATAATTGAGTCGAAATGTTTTTTTTTTGTTTTTTACTTTTTCCATTTTGTAATTGTTGTCTTTTTTTCTAACTTTTAATTTTCAACCTTTCTAGCTTGTTTTTTTTAAAAAAAGAAACTCCAGATTATTATCAATTTATTTTATTCAATTGTATATTTTTCGTTTTTTTTCAATAAATTTATTTATCATGACAATAAAAAAGTTCTGCTAAAATATTTAAATATTTCAGAATTTCGAAATTGAATTTCTGCCAAAATTAAGCAAAAAAAGTTGTATTTCTTTTTTGGCTAAATTCTAATGTGAAATTATCGGATTTATTTCGTCCAAATCACTTTCATCTATTTAAATTCCTTTTTTTTTGATTTCACAATTGACATTATACTTTTATGCGATATGAAATGATAAATTTTAATTAAATTTTCAATATAAGATAATATATGCATATTTGAAAATTTTTTTTGGCATTCAATTTCTTGGCAGTAACATTTTAAAATTTATTGACCATTTTCTCTATCAAATAATTAAATTTTATATCAAAGAACTGACAAAAAAAATTTATCTAGCAAGTTTATTTACAACGTAATTTTTCGAATGATATTATCAATTACTTCATTAATGATTTTTCCATATTCAAATTAAATTAAATGATGAATTCGAATTCGAAATCTATGAGATGTAACACTTTTTATCATGTAAAAATTTCATGGCTGCTAATCTTATCACCATAAGTCATAGGTCATGCTCAATAGAAAACAAAATTTTGTTATTGTAATCTTATATTCACCAATGTGTCATCCATCCATCTTCTATGCTTCTTTATGAACATAAATAATGAAATAAAAAATCTCAAAAAAAAACAAAAAAAAATTTCATCTTAGTACCTTAAAAATTTCTCCCTTAAATTTTTCTTTTAAAATTTTCCTCTTAAATTTTTCTCTTTCATCTTAAAAATTTCATCTTATTAAACGATTCATCCGCTATTCCCGCTTATGGAAATTTCGAATTAATCTAATCTGTCTTGAAAATTTATCAAATTTATACTGCAAATTTGCATATCACTGATAATATTAGCCGTATCCTTTGTTATTTTAGTAAATGATAGTTGTTGTAAAATTTATCAAAATACAACAATTTATCCAAACTATCGGGAAAAATGTCAAACATTATCAATACTATCAAAGGATTGAGAAATCGATAAATCCCGATTACAACAACGAATAGCATTAACAAATGTATGGAAATGATTATTGTGAAAAGCAGAAAAGCATGCCTTCAACAACAATATCAACTGATAATATCATTAATATTCAAAAATCTCGGGATGAAAATGAAACTGTAAAATATACCGAAAAATTGCATCATTTAATCAATCATTCAAAGTAATCATTGAATATAACTTTTTTTTTTGATAAATTAAATTAAATTAACCAACAAACTTTTATTTGTTAAATTTTATCACATTTATTTAGATTTAATTAAACCTGATTAAGACTGTTTTTTTTTTATTGTAAATTATTTAATAATTTACTTTATTTATTACAAAATAACTTTTTCGGCATTAATAATTTTGTAAATTTATAATTTACCAAATTTTTTTCTTTCCTTATCTAATAAAATGCTAATATTACACTATGAAAGTGATTGTTTCTTTTTAAGGTATATTAGGTATATTAATGATTAAGGTATATTAAGTATACTTCTAAAGTATGTTAGTTATATTAATAGGTATATTAATTTAATTTTAACCAATTTTAGTAATTTTTCAAATTTTTTTCAATTTCTTATTTTTAAATATTTTCCTCCTTTTTTTCTTTTTTGTAATTCCTTATTTTTACTACGATATTTCCAGTATTTCATTTCCATTTTCATCATTTCGTCATACTATTGCACAAAATTTTACGATTGATACTTCGCGCGCAAAAACAAACAAACATATTGTTTCAATATGCGCCGCAAAATTGGGTTTACATGAGGTTAGCAAAAAAAAAAGAAACATCCTTTTTTTTCTATTAAAATTTTCATTCATCAATTAAAAATTAATTAATGAAAGGAAAATGCAAAGTATGCATTTGTATGATTTTATAAAAAAGTAAATTTAGCAATTATACAATGCCACTATTAATTATTAATTGTTAAATTCAATGAGAAAATAAGAAATATTAAATTTCAAAAAAAAGAAGAAAGCATTTTAATTGAAATTTTTGTAATTATTATTTTCAATTAATGGAAAATTTCAGTATCCAGAAGGACGAGAAGATGGTGGTATATGTGATATTTATTGGCATAATAATATGCAACACGATATACGATCAATTATCAAAAATCCTCAATGTAAAATTAATAAATTTCCAGGTTATATATTAATCGATTTAATAATTTTTTTTCAATTCAAAATTTACAATTGCAATAAATTTATACTATTTATTTTTTAATATTAATTTTTTTTTTTTTTGCATTCTATTATTGTGTTATCAATGTGTATACGATCGAAATGATTTCAAAAATTTTACTAAAAATCAATTTTATCTAAAAAAAAAAAAAACCAAGCAAACATCTCTTTTTATTATTCCATTTTCATTTTTTGTAGGAATGTCAGATTTATCGAAGAAAATTTCACTAACCCGCGCAATTACCTCAATGCGTCGATTATTTCCGGATGAATATGTATTTTATCCGTCAAGTTGGTTTATTCCGGCACAACTTGATGCATTCATTAAACATTGCAACAAATGCGCTAAATCCGGCGAACATTCGACATCATTTCAAAATAGCAACAATTGGTATATTGTAAAACCGGATGATGGTAGGAGAAATTGTTACTAATTCAAATTTACTTTTTCGTCAAACTATTATATTATTAGTGTAGCAAAACGTGAATTTCACGTACGCTTAAACGTATGTTATATGTTTCAAATGTTATGCATATATTAATTTACATTCCAGGAGCTCAGGGAACAGGAATTTATCTAATCCAAAAACCAGAAGAAATACGAAAACCTGAAACATGTCAACTTATTCAGGAATATATTGCTGATCCTTATCTATTAAATGATAATTTAAAATTTGATCTTCGCATTTATGCTATCATTAAAAGCATTAATCCATTATCAATTTATGTTGCTCGTGAAGGTTTGATTCTTAAATACACATAATTTATGAAATGCAACAAATTAAATTTCAAAATAGAAATAAAATTTTTCAAAAAAAAAAATTTTTTTTTAGTAACAGAACATATTTTAACATTTGGCATTATTAGCAAAATTCAATTATAACAATAAAATTTTTAGTGCAAAATTTTAAAATTAAATTTGAAAATGTAAATTAAAGGAACAAAATTTTTGCTTTTAAAAATAAATAATGGAAATAGTTAGTATGAATTGTAATTAAAGTTATTCATTCAATCAATTATTTTTTAATTACAAATTAATTCATTTGCACATAATTATTTACATCCATTTTATTGCAATTATTGTATTATGTTCTCCTCCTACTGCTTAATTATTTATTATAATTTAGGATAATTTGAAATTTCAAAATGTTTAATTTAAAAAATAAAAAACAAAAATGTAATAATTCCAAAAGATGGTGCTAAAATTATTTTCAAAATAAATTTCTTTCTTTCTTTCTTTCCTTTTCTCCCTCTCTCTCTTTCTTGAAAAGAAAAAAGAAAAAAAAACGAATAGGACAAATTTCATGATTTTATGATAATTTTTATCATTTTTGTTTTATTAATTTCATGATAATTTTGAAAATTTGAATTGTCCCTTTTTTTTTTAACTTTAATTTAATGAATCACTTAGGTATGGCACGATTTTGCACGGAACAATATGCTACACCAACATCATCAAATTTTGACAATTTATATGCACATTTAACAAATTATTCGTTAAATAAAGAAAATAATGCTTACATTCATAGCTTATCCTTAATAGATCAGATCAAAGGTTAATTTATTTGTTGCTATATTTATGTTTATTTTATTAGCACATGTATTGAAATGATCTTAAATGATAAATTGTAAAAAAAAAAAAAAAAAAAATTAAAGCAATAATTAGAATAATTTTCTTTGCCATTTTTGAATGATATTCTTTGTTACATTTGTAATTAATCATATTTTACTTATAAAATAATCACTTAATTAATATGAAGCTGAATTTTTGCTATAAATTAATTTAAATTTTCGCATATGTTTATGGACAAAAAAAAAAAAAAAGAAAAACAAATATGAAATGAATTCAATTCATTCTAATTTTAAAGTTTTCCATTCCATTTTCTTTTTAGCATTCAGAAGAAAAAAACAATTGTCGAATTTTTTCAACTAAAAAAAAAATATCGAAAATTATTTATAAAAGCTTAAAATTTATGCTCATAATTTTGTGCTAATTTTTCTAGGTAAACTTTTACAGCAATTGTTGTTTAATTAATTAACTAATTATTAAATTTTAACGTTATTGCATAGGCATTAATGTTTAAATCAAAAATTTTACAATATTATTTTAGGAAGTAAACGTTTATTATCAACTGTTTTTCATCAAATGGAAGCACGAGGTGTAAAAAAGCAACAATTATGGCATGATATTAAAATAATAATTGTTAAAACGGTAATTGCAATGTTACCTGAAATTATTCTTAATTATGAACATTATTTCTATGATACAATTGGTCCACAATGTTTTCAGGTATATATTATTTTGAAATATTTTAATTAATTCATTTTAATGTTAGAGTTAGATTTTAATTCAATTTTATTCATTCCAATATTTCATTCCAATATTTTATTCAATATAACTATACGAATGTATTAGTTGATTAATTAATTCAAATTACTTATATCATTTTTGTTATAAGATTAATCTAGATTGATGTTAATTATTACTGTAAATGTAAAAGTTATTCATATTCTTTGCAATTAGTAATCAATTATAATCATTTCAATATAATAGGATAATATTGTTAACATTAATTTATCTTTTTGTATTATTAATTTTCAAGTAATTAGTATAAAATTAAAATTAATGCGAATAAAATACATATATTATCAATTAATGCAAACACATAGGATAGTGTTATCAATTAATGCAAGCACATAAGATAGCGCTATCATTATCAATATATTAATAATATTTTATGGAAATTTCTC
>NW_018108379.1:80954-82842 GCF_000183805.2 Loa loa | reverse complement strand
AATAATCATTATAATAAGGATAGTCATTGAAATCAAGATAATAATCACTATAATAAAGATAATCATTGAAATTGTTAAGACAATAATCATTATAACAAGATAATCATTGAAATTGTTGAGACAACAATCATTATAATAAGGATAATCATTGAAATTGTTGAGACAATAATCATTATAATAAGGATTGTTAAGACAATAATCATTATAATAAGGATAGTCATTGAAATTAAGACAATAATCACTATAATAAGGATAAACATTGAAATTGTTAAGACAATAATCTTTACAATAAATGACAACCACTGAAATTGTTAAGACAATAATCATTATAATAAGGATAATCACTGAAATTGTTAAGAAATAATCATTATAATAATGATTATCACTAAAATTATGGGGAATAAATGATAATCCTTGTAATGAATGATATTAATCATACCTGTTAACATTTTCTAACTAAAGTTAACGATTTTCTATTATAAATCATTGATAACAAGTCTATTATCTGTAACAAAAATTATCCATATTTTTTAACAATCGCAGTGTAATTATCAGTAATTAAAATGATCAAATTCCATTAATTGTTTGATAAATGCTAAAATAATAATGTTTTTTGTTAGTGATAAGAGTGTTAATAGTGATAAGAGTGACAATACAGCAATAAGCACTATTAATCAACCAGAACTATTCAAATTATTAGCTAGAAATGGTTTTTCTGGGAAGGACCGGAAATTTTCCTGCTGCAAACGATATGACTTTGTTAGCCGATTATTACTCAAACTTACCTGAATAGTTTTAATGCAAATACTTAATTATCATTATTACAGGTTATTAAAATTCCATTGGTAAGAGATACAATTCTTTTAGTTCTCAATTTAATCGATGTTGTTTATCCGAATCAGTCATTAACGTTAGTATTCATTAATGATTCTTCCGACAGGAAAAAAAAAATTAAGATTTCCACCAAAAAAAATCAAAATTTACAAAATTTTAGTTTTTAATCCTTTCAAATTATTTTTTTGATGTTATGAAATCCAATAAATATTCATATTGCTTAACTTTTTGACAATGTTTATTTTCAATTTCACTTCTTTTTTTGTAATTTCTTCGAAAATTGCAATTTTTTTTTAAAAGGTTAAATTTAATTTCAGTAATTTGACACATTCGAATAGTAACTGTCCTCGGAAAACAATGGATGATATGGGCGAATTTGGAGCAAAACAAAGGTGTCATCTAACAGAGGTCTGAAATAATTTAGTTATGGGAGCAATTAAATAATTAATTAGCAAAATTAGTTGCCATAATTCCATAACAATGGATGATGTGGGGGTACTTGAAGCAAAACAAAGATGTCATCTAACAGAAATATGAATTAATTAGTTATAACAGCAATTAAATAATTAACTAATAAAAAGTTATTACCATAATTTTTATCTATTAAAATATAATAATTTTAAAATTTCAGAATTTCTTTTTCTAGATTTTTCCATGTCGCTATGGTCAAAGCAGTGGACATTTGCTAATTTTAGACAAGGCTGTTTATTTATTTATGCAATTTGTAAATTTGAAACAGACAACAGTTTTGTTGATTTCAAATGCTCGAATTTTTCTAAGGTTTATTTTTGATTGATAATAGCAACAAAAGTATGATTTGACAAATTCGCTCATTCATTTAATTAATTAATAATTTTCTCAAAAAATGGTAACTTATTTTATTCGCATATTTCTTATTGTAAACTTGAACTTTTACAATTACAAAATTTTTAGACATTAATATTTGCTACAGTTTATATAAATAATCATAATTTAATACGATTTGGAATTATTTATGAATTTAAATATATTAATATTAATTAATCATTTGCAAAGTATTACCAAATGAAATATT
>NW_018108379.1:77868-79549 GCF_000183805.2 Loa loa | reverse complement strand
CTTATCTATTCCAATTATAATTAATTAATTTATTTTTTAGTGTTGAAATTTATCTATTTCCAATTATAATTAATTAATTTAATTAGTTTTTTTAGTGTTGAAATTTATCTACTTCCAACACGAATACATACAAAACGGACAAGTCGTCCTCGCTTAAAAGCAACCGAATCAATAAAGCATCAACCACGATATGGACGATCACTTCCACGTACATTGAATGGGATGATGATGTCAAAAGAAGCTTCATTAAATTTTTTTGTAAATCATAATAGTAGTAGGAAAAAAGATGAGCTAATATTACCAAGGATACAACAACCTTTTCGTTTTTAAATGATTAATTAATTATTACTGTTGCTATTATACAAGTATCTGTAATCAGAATTACTAATTTACTGCATATATTTTCGCAAAAAAAAAAAATAATAATAATAATGGAATAATTAAACCATTTAAAATTAAATCTGAAAATTAAAATCAAATTAAGTGGGGCAAATACAGAAATATTTTAATGTACTGGTTGAACCAAAAAATCAAAGAATGGAAAAATTATAGCCAAGGGTATCAAATAAGAGGTTGTCGTTATTAAAAAAAGTAAGAACATAAACTATCTTTAACACTTAATGTTTCCCCTCAACATATTTGTTAGATGTTGTCAAGAAAATCAAAAATTTATTTGAACACTTCATTCTAATGAGAATTTCCCTGCTGCAAAATGACTAAGAGAATTATGTCTAAAGACGGTGAGTAATATTATTCGCTTGCATAGATCTACTAAATTAAAAGAATTAGACCTTTCAAATTTTTAAAAGGACTTTTTCTTTCATGAAAATTTCAAATTACTCAACCGTCAGTAATCTTTCTCAAGATATAACAACAAATGAGACCACAAAGACAATGAGAGGCATAATGAAAACAAATACATAAATCATGATGAAAATTAGTTACCCGTAAAAAGATTTTTTATTTGACATGGAATAAGTAAAAGCTAAAGCAAGATGACTGAATTACAAGAAATGAATAACGTACTAATTGGAAAGTAAATAGTAGAAGTAGCGCAATGTTGCAACATTTGATGCATCAGTAAAAAAAATTAAATGGAATTAAATGAATATACAAATACTAGGAAACTTCTCCATAAAAGATCAAAGAAGTTACAAATCAAAACCGTGAAATAGAGGTCGTTTTAATCTATAAGAATAGAAATGCTATCGTAATATCAATACAGTATTTCTCATATTTTATGAATTTGTAATCATTTGTTCATTTTGCATGCTGTCAAGAAACGCCGCAACATTCCAATTCTGAAATGAAAATAATGGGCACAAAAGCTGTTGATTCGCAATTTCATTTGAAATCCAATTTAATTGCCGTCCTTTAATTATATTCAACAAAAGTTTCGTTTGCTGGAGGATTTCCCTCACCATAAATTTTTGAATGTAATCTCAAAACTTTAGTTCCAAGAAGCAAACTTTTAGAAGCAAACTAACTTTAGAAGCAAACTAAAGTTTGCTTCTAAGATGTACTTGCCACCATTTTTTTTTCATACTAACAAATTTATTGAAGAAAATCTTGAATGGTAATATAAAAAAGCGCCTTAGAAGCATGAGAATCAGTCTAATGAACTGCAAAATACGGTGGCACATTTTAACTGGTAAACTAGACCAACGAGTAACGGTTGAGT